>NW_023503493.1:9832878-10135908 GCF_014529535.1 Bradysia coprophila | reverse complement strand
ATGGTATAGTTGGGTATGGGGATTGTTACGTTTATGCGGCGAGGTCTGACCGTCACATCAATCGAGCCTTCTGAATAACCCCTTCGGTTAACTGCTGAGCACACATATCGTCCAGAATCTTTGCCGGTTACCTCTTCCAGATTCAGTTTGAGCGAAGTGGTCTGACTATGAAAATGTGGATGATAAGCCGACGGTGAAGAGATTGATTATATTGAAAAACTCACTCGACTTTGACTTCCTCTAACACTCGGTCATGCCATTTCAACTGGACTAACATTGGTATGAGCGATTTCACCTGGCAATTTATAGTAATAGTTGCCATTTCATCCACTTCTATTGAGTCATTTTCAATGAAAACTTCAGGAGGACCTGTAAGGATATGACGAAGTAGAGAGACAGCGCTCTACGCTGAAACACATCTGACACGTATTTGAGTGATATTGAAATGTCTAACTTCGGACACAAACTATCTTGCATCTTATTGGCATTCTTCTGGTCCAATTCCTCCTAAGGAAATTTCGAAAAATTTCAGGTTGAAACCTGAACTGAAAATACCTGAAGCTTTTTCAATTTGACCTGTCCTGAATTTGCCTGAAACCTGAACATCAGGTCAGACATGGTGTCAGGTCTCTTCAACCTCTCTTCAAAAATAGAAACCTGACCTGATCTGAAGTTTCAGGTGGAGTCATTTCTTCGCTTCGGTCAACTGATTCCGAGCCATACTCGTAACAGGAAACTTATACGCCCCATAGGCAAATTATTCGATAGTCACTTTATACGTGTTTGACGTAGTTCTCAGTGTATATTCTAGACGCAACTGTCAACACGTACTTTCTTCACTCGACTGTAGTACAGTTGATAAGAGACGTTGCAGAGGATTTCCGTACAAATCGAAGCCTTTGATCTGAAAATTGAAAATGTTCTAAGAATCGGGTCATTGTCGCTTTTTGATGGATTTTGTACATACATCGATTTTGAATGGCTGTCGTGGTGGCTGAAACGGTTTCGTGATGTACAGATCATCAGCGCCATCTTCACCCTGAGTCTTTTCCAATTCCAAACTGAAGATGATGGGCCGCGGTGGTATGTTGTTTTTGTCGTAAAACAGGGAAATTTGAACGGATGTTAGATTATGAATGAGCGTATTGTTTGACGGGGATATTGACAGTACATTCAGCTCATCTGAGAAAATAAGAGAGGGAGTATAACAACGGACATTGTACAATAAGTCTGAGACGGCACACCCCTCGTGCAGACTTCAGACTTTTAACTGTCTAGTGACGAATAGGTCAGAAGTTTTTAGACATATCCAGTAGCGGTTGTGCCGTTTCGTACTAAAATCATGCGAACCTTTTAACGGATTAAAAAATGTCTCGGATATCGTTTGTGGCGGCTTCAGTGTAAACCCAAAATTGAACACTATGTCGCTAATAGCCGTGAGGCGCACAGAATGAGCGGAATCGGATGTAGCAATCACATTCCATTCGCCAGGAATTGGATTTTCCACGTTCACTACCTTAATATTTCAAATTATTTTTACGCCATCTTTAGCAGTGGTTGGTATTACCTTCAAATTCTCCAAGTCCAAGACTTTTTTTCCCTTTTCGTACAATTCCTTTTTCGGATCGATGACTGAAATATTGGGATTTAGTCCAGCGACGCTGACACTAAACTCTTTCAAATTTTCGTCGATAGAAACGTCGATGGAATGTTCGTCCGCTGCATTTGAGTCCAAGTATTTGAGTGATACTCGTCGCTGATCTAATGAGTTTTTTATGTCTTCCAGAACCTTAAAACAAAGATCGTCTCACACTCATGTATAAACTGACATAAAACATTTCGACAAACATCTTTAATTTCCTGTGTTTTCAAGTTGTAAACTTGTCCATTGCTGCTGGCTGCTAGACGTTCGAAAACCTCATAGCCAGGAGAGTCTTTCGATTTACAAAAACCAGTCAGAAGGAATGTCAACTATTTTCGTGTAGAGACAAAAGATCATCAGAAAATTTCTAAATAAATAGTTAAATACAGCTACGGGATGTGTCAAATTAGCGAATTATAAGAAAAATAAAATTTCTATGATTTAGCTCTGGCTCCGTTTTAAATAGGCTTACTGTGTCAAGTTCTTTTGATAGGTGAAATTTCATTTTTGTTATAATTCGCTAATGTCACATGTCTCGTTTCAGCATTTAACTATTCAAATATGTTCATAGTTCTACCGTTGCTTGTCTGCGTTGAATCAACGACAGTACATCTAAATCCAATGCAAAATCTTTGGCTATTGCATCGGTAAAAACGTAGACGTATGATTTAGGCAGAGCGTATTTGAGTGCAGTGAATATGCCCTTCAACGTCGACTCCGGACAATCACCACCGCCATATAATTTGAGATTATCGAGAACATCCAACAATTCGGTTTGATTGGTTGTCACCAACTCAGGACCAACATCTGTGAGTAAATTAATACGTTTGAGTATCACACAAAGTCGTATTTAGTTACGTTAGTTATATATCAAAGTAAATGAAAAACCGATGGAAAAATAATTTGATACAATCAGAGCCCCACACAATTTACCGTCATTCGCCTGTGTATTCACTGTCTCCAATCATTTGCGCTAAAAATATTTCACCCTCGTTATAAGGTAAGCACATCCCTTAACCTTATGCCATCCACTCTAATTCAGTATCCGAATACTTCACTTCCATCGATCTAGGTTGACATTTTTAAGAAATTGATGCAAAATCTATCTCTTAATTCATCAGTTGAACACAGATTTTCGTATTTAAGACCACATTACGCATTGGATATCGCTTATTTTTGTTGTCGTTGTTGATAAGAGGTGACTTCGTCATCGTAATCGTAATCGTAATCATTTCCACAAGAGGGAAAGTGTCCTGTAATGGTCAACTTTCGCATGGGGCAGACAATAAAGTTCAATTGACTTTAGAGAACTTGGAGATTTGAGTACTTTGAGTAAAATTTTTCTAACTTTACTTACGTGGATCCCGAAACGGGACAAAGATGTAATTGTAAATGGGGTTGTCGTTGCGCTCGGCAAACTTATCAATAATCTGCTTGGCTCCGGCTCTCAGCTGAATCAAACAATTTTCCATCGATCCCGTACCGTCGAAAACAATCACTAAACTGGTCTGACCCGGTCTCGGTTTCACAGACACTTTCGACCTAGTCAATACCGCCTCATCGTCACTATTTCCTTCAGTTTCGCTCGGTTTGAAAACATCAATGGCAATGATGGATGGTGTCGTTGTCAACGACTCTTCATCCCGTTTCAATTTCAAATTTTCATTCACATATGGTCTATCAGACAGAATGACGCCATCGTTAACCACCACTGTATCACTACCAACATTTTCCCGAATTATATCGTCAGCTGTTTCGGTTTTGTTGGAATCAACAACACTCACGTTAAATATGTCCATAATTTGAGATTGTAAACTCTTATCGACCGTTTTATTTTCGTCATCGTACTCAACCTTGACCCCATCATCACTTAAATTGCCATCAACAACATCGTACGGAAATTCATTCACTTTATCAGACACAACGACCGCATTCGTCAAATCATCTCCGTTATCATTGTACAACGGTGGCGATGAATGGAATGCATCCGAAATGTTGTTACTGATTTGGCGATTTAGTAGCAAATGCCAGAGTTCATCCTTATCTACTGTTGATAAATTGAAGCTATTCGTACTTGTCACCAGCAAAGTAATGAGAAGTAAAATTAGAGAAACCACAAACGACCCAAACGACGACATTTTTGTTTTCGTAATTTGTTACGAGTATGGTGTAGTGAATGTTAGGCTCAAATAATTAACACAGTTCCAGGTGCCCCATGGAGAGGCCTGAACTAGAAGGTACTTGATTTACACACTGATTTTAGGTTCGCGGAGTAATATTTTAGTAACGTGCTAAGTGTGGCGGCTGTGCTTATACTAAAATTCAGTGAGTAAGTTTCGTTTCATTTGACCAGTTATCAAGATTAACCTATTGACTCGAAATATCAGGATGATTAGCTAACAATTTGCTAAGAGCCTAAAAGTAGACAGAATTTCCAGTCAATTTATTTGCATTCATTCAAATACAATAAATGTGTAACTTTGCTCTACGAACTCGTACTGTCTGAAAATGTTGGTCACCTTTCTGTAGTACAGAATGATGAATATCGAGTAGATAAACTAATATACAGGCGACGTTAGTTAAATCTAGACATGAATTTGCTTCAACTGTTTCGCTCATACCAACAAAAGTGTGATACGCCTTTAAACAGCTAAACCTTATAAAGATGTTTGAGCAGTTTTGTTTATTTGAGCGGACCTTAACTCAAAAACAGCTGAAAGCAAACTCTAATCTAAATTTCACTGACGTTTACTGTAGATTAAAAATTCTTTCAAATTCACCCATCTTAAACTGCTGATGGTGGTGGTGGAGTAATATGTATACTAAGGTCCAGGATACCATTCAGTGCCTACTTTGACGGCATTTATTGATTTTAAATATCGCGAATTCGTAGCTCAAAAAAAGGAACGAAAGTTTTACTTTTCGACACTGAGTTGAGAAAAGTACGATGTGTACAATTACGCTCTTCTGATGATTAACCATTATGCAACTCGGTATAAATGATTCCTTGCGGTCTGGAGTGACAATTACACGTTTCGTGCCTAAAGAAAAGCATTTGTCACTCGGTGACATAATTAATTTTTTGCCCATTCAATTCAATAAAATTTGTCAGTTAAATTTCACAACACAGCCGAACCAAATTAGCTCGTATAACTGGTATAAATTAATGTACAAAAGTTACTACATGTCACTGGCGCCCTCTTGTGTCGAGTAGTAGAACACTTAAATCAAACCGACTATTGATTATAATCAAAACCGTTTAAATGCGCAGATGAGCAACGTAAAATATAAAAACTGGCACGGTTTACGTCTTAGAAAAAAATATTTAAACGGTTTGGAATGAAACGGTCGTCGACAGAAGTAGTTATTTATAGTACAAGACGGCTTTAACACACTGGATTTGAAATACCTACAACAACCTACAACCTGTTTCATTCAACCAAAATATTGTCTGCAAATGCTTCGATTTATTTCAAGCAGCAAAATACATCGCAATCTCGATTGTAGTCTATTTCGAGCCGAAATCCGTCCTAGTAATGAGGCTATCTTCAAAAGAAATGTTCGTATTGTGTAACTGAATTGCATGAACGATTTAAACGCACTTTTCCCGTATTTCTGTCAGACAATCAGCTGGGGCGAGACTACTCAAAATAAAATAGGGAAATGTATGCAGAAGTCGATGTTTTTATCAGTAATTACACATTGGTGGATCCTGACATCTACGGACTATGGATAGAAGGATACACTTGTGAGTACACATCTTCATGGAAAGCTATTTTCCTGTTTAAACATTAAATTCCACTCCAGCCACCGAAGCTGTGACAATATTGAAACAGAAAGGAGTTGCACAAATCATGGGCGCACCACTTGAGCTAATTGTGTCCGATGTTTTGGATCATTATCGAACGTATTCGCTGTTAGAACGGCTGCTGGCATTGCCAACGAAACTGTCGGAACAGCCGTCTTTTCAATTAGAGCCACAAAGTCGATCGTTGTTGATTGAAAAGTAGACATTCCAGAGCTATCATTAGTTTTGTGTAACTAATTCCACGTTCCTCTCAAGGTATTACGCCCTGGACGACTATGTTGCGAGAGAAATTTTAGGCAAAAAACTATCGTCTCGATATCGGAAGGATCTGGATGAAGTGGCTGAGAAAACTGGAGTTCGGATCAAATCGTGCAGGTGAATGCTGCGGAACAAAGATTTCCTTGACCCAGACGGGGATAAAATTCTGTTCCCATTCCTATTCCATAGGCGACAGTTCGACAATGTCAAACGTATCTTCAAAATGGTTGAAGAGATGCCCGGTAGTGTGACAAACAACATCAAAACCAATTTTCTGTTGTCCGACGATCTGGCTCGTAAATATGCGGCCATCGTGTTCATTGCGTGCTTGCGATTCGAAACGACCAAACGGAAATTGCTGTACTTGAACTTCAGTGACTTCTACGAGTGTTCGCAGGCTATAATGACGTTCTGGACGTATACGTACCAGCATTCCGGTCCCGAGTATTACGACACGGAAATGGATAAGGAGTTTCTATTGGACCTGCGTGAGTTGCGATGTTTGTTGGACAAAGAAAAGGAGATTAAACAGTAAGCATCACAGCTCCGCCCGGTGCAGTTGCACCGATCAAGTGAACTTTGAAGTGAAAATATTCATTCGATTGAATTGTTTCAGCCTCGTTTCGATTCGATTGAAACCAACTCTACTGGAACGATCGTACCAAGAACTGGATATCAATTTCAGGTAACACAAACGAAATTTCAATGTTTTCCCATTGGCCCTGCATCCATCGATTCTCGCATCGATCAATAACATTCGTTCACTGTGCACATCTAGGTCATATTGGCGGTCAATCATTACCATTGCGTGCAGTTTGCATCGTACGCGTGAACTGAAGTGCTTGTTCTTGGAATTGTCGGAGCGATTAATCGAACCGTGGCGACAAAACAACTGGTTACTGGAACAAGTGAAATCATTTTTGCCTGCATTGACGCAAAGCGTATTGGATTTGGAGGTGTCCCGTGACCAGGAAATTCGTTGCCTATGGGATCGGTATATGCAAGTTATCAGCACGTGTCTGATTAGAATGTATCACAATTGATGTCGTTTGAGAATTCTTTATTTGTAATTTGAATCCAACCGTTTCTTTTCCATAATGACTGGTCGACTGAGCGGAATGTTGTTTTCATTCAGAAAAGATACTTTTCTGAATGATAGGAGGTGTCATTTGGTGCAAAATTTGAATCTACCAATTGAATTTCAAATTTTGCGCCAAACAGACGCTCATTTTATTGTATTAAAATCACATTATTTATATCCATTCGAATTTGAATAAAGAGAAAAGTTGAAAATAGGAGCAACACGGCGCCATTTTGTACTCAAATGGCTCAACTGCAACTTGAATAAGAAATGGAAAATTTTCGGTTATCGCCTTCGTGTAGTTTTTTTCCTGCATTTGTGGAAAGTTTCCATCCTAGTATCTCTAACAATTTCGAAATAGGGCCAAATATTTCGAGCTGCCCAACATACCCTAAAAGTGACCCAATTTTTCCAGCTGCCCAACATACCCCGAAAGTGACCAAATTTTTCTAATTGCCCACCATGTAAACCATAAAATTCAAAAACTTTGAATTCTGAAATTTCGACCGAATTACAACCAACTTCACAACAATCATCACAAATCAACACAAAATGGCTGTACATTTTTATATGAGAGAAATTGTTACGAAAATTAATTAATTCCACAAAATTCTGATTTTTCCTGGGATAATGATGAATGAAACTTAAGTTCCAATGGCATGACTAAGGTTTCTGCAAAGTTTGGAGTTTGGCTGACTACTTTCCGAGATAGCCCGTCGACAGATAGATAGAAACATACAGAGTACCTAAGTTGAAAGATTTTGATTGTTTGGAGAATGCCATTTTTCATGTATTTGTACTGAAAATGACGACTTGGAAAACGTAATATTCCGGTTCCCGAACACTTTGGTAGGCGTGTGATAAGCTCATTTTCTTTGTATTTCAAGTGAGAATATTTAAAAACGAGCCATCAGAACAGTCGGAGCGTTTGCTGCGACTGAGCCCCGTACAAACCCGTATATCTATTGCGTACGTGACCCTAGTGCGTCTGTCACCCTACTTTGACCGTAAGCCTATGCGCCGGTTAAAGTAGTTAAAGTAAAATTATTATGTAATGTGTACATCTTAGAAATTGCGCATAGCGCAATTACGAAGCCCCGTACGACGTTCCTTTCAAATAAAACAAAAATTTCAAATAGCCCTAAAATTTTAATTTATTGAGTATAAATACACATAGGGCCTAGTATCGGCCTCAGTCCGAGGATCCAATTTTTTTTTTAACTACACTCTATTCGGCCTTTGATTACCTTCCAAATGAAACAAAAAATACGAAAAACGGATGAAATTTGCTCGAGTTATATGTAAAATACACATAGGGCCCTAGTAGCGGCCTTAGTCCGAGGACCCAACTTTAATTTTTTTTCAACAACATTCTATTCGGCCTTTGATTACCTTCCAAATGAAACAAAAATTACGAAAAACGGAAGAAATTTGCTCGAGTTATATGTAAAATACACATAGGGCCCTAGTAGCGGCCTTAGTCCAAGGACCCAAATTTAATTTTTTTTTCAACAACATTCTATTCGGTGTTCGATTATCTTTCAAATGAAACAAAAATTACGAAAAACGGATGAAATTTACTCGAGTTGTATGTAAAATACGCATAGGGCCCTAGTAGCGGCCTTAGTCCGAGGACCCAAATTTAATTTTTTTTCAACAAACATTCTATTCGGCCTTTGATTACCTTCCAAATGAAACAAAAATTACGAAAAACGGATGAAATTTGCTCGAGTTATAGTAAAATACACATAGGGCCCTAGTATCGGCCTCAGTCCGAGGATCCAAATCTATTTTTTTTTCAACTACATTCTATTCGGTGTTCGATTATCTTTCAAATGAAACAAAAATTACGAAAAACGGATGAAATTTACTTGAGTTCTATGTAAAATACACATAGGGCCCTAGTAGCTTTTCACTTCTAAGGCCCTAACTCACGGTCCACTCACCCGATTTTAAAAAACTTTTTTTTCCTGGATTGGTATTGACAATACCTATCATTTGCCGTGTCATTTACATTTCCATCGTTTATTTTGCCATAAATATCACCAAAAGACCTTAAATCACTTAGGTGGCCCTAACTCACGAAGGGCCGACCCGAATATGCTCATCTTCGAACTTAGCCTCACTATTTTGACTATCTTTCAGGGAAAATTTTGAAATCGGATTTGATTTACTCAAAATAGCGACGTGACGGACAGACGGACAGACGGCCCAAATTTTTATTGCGGATTCGTCATCTATAAACATAGGCAAACACTTTGCCCTTACCGTCTGCTTCGAATTCCATCAATTACACACGGCATCGTAATCCTATAAGCCCCTTCGTACTTCGTACGGGGCTAAAAATCTCGCCTATACATAGTTGCCGCGTCTCAAAAAAATTTCTTCATTCCTTTTTTGGAAGTTAGACTGCGTCCGGACATGATTTTAGGGTCAAAAACTTAAGCTGTACTGTTTGGAGATTATTTTGGAAATTCATTGTCTCCAATGACAATAGAAACTCTGTTCATTACAAACAATACCAATCACGTTGAAGATAAGTTTAGCTAAGGATTATATGGGATGTCCCACGTGACATGTGAGAGATATTATAAATTAGAGATATTTTTACTAAACCACAACCAATATCAGTAACCCCTTTTCACTGAGTGATATGTAAGATATGTGATAAAAAACAAGTTGATTCCTTTGTGATGTAAAAAATTAGGATTTGCACAATTTAGTTTGGTTTATAACTCTGACATAAAAAACGTTAGCTAAATAAACATAAAATGAGTTCAGCTTCAGGGGTGAGATGTATATAGAAATATATGTACTAAATGGATGCATTCACATATTTCCCCCATCAGCAGCATTAACGTCATCTATGCGCGCACATAACACATATGAATGAAGTAAACCAACGCACTGACAGTGCGTTGAAAACGTGTTTTGATGGTTTATCATACAATAAGTATGTGTTAGTACAACGCACAGTGCGTTGGTTAGTAGATCCAGTCGCACCTAACAGTGACTCAAGTACACATCTTTCAAAATAACCTTTCTATTCAAGGTAACCTCGAATTTTTGGGCATTTTACTGGTTAAGTTCATTATAATGATATAATTTAGCTCCATAAATTGGCAATTCGAAAACAGAAATAGAAATTAAAATGAGATTTAGTTCCGTTTGTCGGAAAATATGGACCGATTTACTTTTATTATTGCCAGAACGGAAGTACGTAATACGTAATTACTCGCGGTGCTCCAGTGTATAATTACCTCACTTATATATCGCTCACCTCAGGAGCGGCATTACAGCATGAGTTTTCCCCACCCCAAACTTCTCTCTTTCCCTTTTCTAATGTCGTTTTGCTATTTCGAGCAAGATGTCGTCCCAATAACACGGTGTCGATAAAAAGTCTACAGAAAAATAATAAGATAAGACACGGTGCAAGAACAACGCATTTTATAGCGACGTATAAGGTAAACTCGTACGATAGAGGTAGACTACCTATTATATCACACACATCACCAACACGAAAACTTTGCTTCTTTTGACGTTGTCAGTTTGTTCTATAGGTTTGTTCCAAATAACTGTAAACCCGAACTTAGACTACACGAACGACCACTATTTCATCCACACACACACACACTTCAACGTCAACAAATTTCTTTGTACATTTTTCTTCAACCTGAAAGTTGAGGTTAAGTTTCGTTCGGTGGATGAAATTTGACATTTCAAAATGACCAACCCTTGACTCGTACACGATTTTCCGATACCAAAATTTTGTAAAAGGAGTTATAAACTCGATGATTGGATCAATAAGCATTTGCAGCAGTGAAATTGCGTGTGAGACTTCACTTTTCACATAGTTGAAAAGTGCGTTCTTTTGGCACAGTGCTCATAATTGCCCATTTACAACAGCAACGGCAACGGTTTACCGCAACATAATCTATAGATAACTCACGCCGTAATACCTCTCCGGTTACTGTCACTCATTTCTACATGCTTGATGATGAGATAAAAAAAAGTTTCATGTAATTTCGAGTGATGTTATCACATGATTGCACAATTATAATCCAACCAATAATTATTTATTTAGGACTATACTGTGTCACCAAAAATGTATTGTTTAGTTTGTCGCTGCCAAGATTAGAAGAACTGTGTTATTATGAAGACGGTTGTGTTGGTTACGCTGCTATTTATGTCGCTCAGATGTATTACTGCAAAAAAGGGTGGTGCATTCAAGGTATGCTCGTGATTTACGTATGTGTTTTCGTCAGGTACGTATGTAATTTTTCGTACCAATATAGGAAATGACAATTTTTTCAGCATAAGTTCTAAGTTTTCCTTACGAGCGAAGCGAAAAAAATCCATTTCCTGTCGAGATACGAACGACGTTTTGTGCATCGGTCAACTCACTTGAAAACATACACACTTCACATTCACCTTATTGAATTTGATCAATCGTATAGTCATGGAAACAGTATATTACTATATAAGGGAAGGAATTTGATATTTTGTATCCAGATGAGTAAAGGTGTCCGAGGTCTTTAGCCAGAGGTACTTTTATATATCGTGATGCGAAATATCAAATTATTTCCCGAGTGACGTTTTCCTTTACGATAGAGGGAAAGACTTTTCCCTAGGGACGGAAAGTCCATTTTCCCTCCCGTTAGGAAAATTCAATCAAAACTGTTCTCACACGATAAATTGTAAAGATATGAATTTTGCTTTACTAGTGAGGGAATGTGGTCATTCCCTCGCTCGTAAAGTAAAACGCCATACTTTACACGGGAATGCATTTGATATCTCGTATCACGATGAGTAAAAGTACCTCAGATACTTTTACTCATCTGGATACGAGATATCAAAATCTTTCACTGATTCAGTAATCTACTATTTTCCTGCACGATATATCGTTCGGGTAAACCTGACATTTCATAACAAAAAAATTATGGCAAAATGTCTTATTTCAGTTGTCCGGTGCACAAATAACTATTACGTCACAAGAACTGAATTCCAAAAGTACTTTTCCGTGTGACGTATCGAGTTTTGTGGGCCTACTAAAAGAACCGATAGTTATTTACGCATCTGTTGTGGACGTTATATTTTAGGCAATTTCGCGAGTTGTAGCCCGAACGAAGTGAGGGCGACAAGCGAAAGTGCCTAAAATAAACCGCCCACAACAGATACGTATATATACAACTTTTCATGCTGAGGGCCTAAATTACGAGACAAATTCCGTAAATTATGCGCAAAGTATAAAAAAATACTTTCAGACTTTGTCCTTGTGATTTGATAGTTAATTTCATGCTTCGGCCCGAAAATGAGGACAATTTTTCAAATTTTCTCGGGTTTTCGTCCCTTTGCATGAAAACTTACATGTGTATCTGCTTAGGAAGGTTGATTCAATGAACTTTCGATTTGCGAAATTGCCCAAAAACAATCGTCCAAAACAGGTACACAATAGTTATGTATTGTGGCCAAATAACCATTGCCTTGTTTTTATAGCCATTGATGTCAATTCGTCTGGATAGATGTACGAGTTACTGCAATCCAAAATATTGTAACATTTCGGTAGTATGTCGACCACTTAATCGTACATCGAAACTGGTCTCTACGGACATTTATTTGAATCCCGGTGTCAGATTGGAAGCTCCAATTACTGTAGGTTTTCATAAGAAATCCATTACTTCAAGCATGAGTTGTATTAACGCTCTTCAAGCAAAAGTGCTTCGAGTGACAGCTGCCAAATAGAGTACTATTTTGTATGAAAAATGTTTACAGATTTTATATCCCAACAAAAATCTCTTCGAGAAAAGTGTGACGCAGTCTATGAAGTGCAATTTCTAAAATAAATGATATCACTAGAGTTGACGCTTTCAGCTTCGTTACGCAAAAATTAAATTTTACACCCAATTAGTTCAAACGAGCTGGCTTAGTTTTCCTCATCATCTGCCAAATAATTTTTACCAAAAAAATATTTGACTTAAAACAACAAACATTTTAGCAAAAAAAATCTGTGTCGCAAAGTGGCAGGAACAGACATACGAAAAAATTTATCTGCCAAATGCGACGCAGATTTTTTTGGTAAAATTTTTGTTGTTTTAAGTAAAAAAAAATTTTTTGTAAAAATTATTTGGCAGATGATGAGGAAAACTAAGCCAGCTTGTTTAAACTAATTGGGTGTAAAACTTAATTTTTGCGTAACGAAGCTGAAAGTGTCAACTCTAGTGATATCATTCATTTTAGAAATTTTATTTCAAAGACTGCGTCACACTTTTCTCGTAGAGATTTTTGTTGGGATATCATTCATTTTAGAAGTTTTCGGCTCCTAACCTGAAATTTAGACCTCAATCTCTTCATCAAAATGATACTCGAGTGAAGATTTATCGATATAGCCAATACATTTTTTTATGCAAATTTCGGCCGCCACTTTGAACCTCTTCCTTGTCTTGGCGACCCCACATTCTATTCATCAAAATGATGCCCGAGTAAACACCTACCGATTTAGCCAATAAAATTTTTTTAATGAAAATTTCGCCACAACTTCCCCTGCGCCCTGCTACTTTGCCGAAAACCCACCCATTTCCAACTTACGACATTTTTCGCATATCCCTTCCGTTCTACTCGTAAAACTCTGAGACTTTGCCGAAGAAAGTAACTATCTATCTCCCACCATTCAAGAAATACCTCTAAAAACGTAATTGACCCACTCATTTCCAACTTTTGACATTTCTCACATATGCCCCTCTGTTCTACTCGTAAAACTCTGAGACTTTGCCGAAGAAGATAACTCTATCTCTCATAAGCCAAAAAATATAGTCCTTTCGTCCTACGATCGAGTAGCTCAAAATTTGGTCGCTCTGACCACTCTCTCTAGCTCAACCGGATCTGCACCAATTTTTCTAATAATGTTTCTGTTCGATTTGTGTGGCGAATACCTCTCGTTTGATGGGTCACACGTCTCTGTAGGTTTCAATACAGCTGAGATTCAGCCGAAAACGCGTTCCCGACCATCAAAAACCACACTCAGAAGCCACTTCGAGGCCAATAAAACAAAATTTTGATTTTTCCTGGGGTAACGGCGTATTATATTTTCATTTTTATGTACAACCTGAACCTCCTGCAAAATTTCATAGAGATCTTCCGAGATAGCCCATCGATACATAGACAGATAGATAGATAGACAGATAGAAACATACAGAGTAAGTTGAAGGATTTTGATTGTTTGGAAAAAGTCAATTTGGTGTATTTAGTATGAAAAGTGACCAATTTCGAAACGATGTATCTCCGGTAATTTTAAACCTACATAGTCGAGTGATAGCTCGTTTTGCTCGTATTTGAAGCGAGAATATGATAAAATATATTTGTGGTGATATAGACCAAATGGTAGAAACTCAAATTTTCGGCTATACATAGTTGACGCGTCTCAAAAAATTGTCTTCGTTCTTTTTTTGGGGGTTAGACTGCGTCAAGTCCTCCGCTATCGCCCCGGACATGATACGGTGCCAAATTTTTTTCGATACACTCAGTACTCTATTTAGAGTACCACTCATGCTTGAAGTGCCTTGGTTGTATTTTAAATAGGGTACTGAAACTTAACGGTGTGTCACACAACTGCTAGACACTAAAAAAAAGCCATTTAATGAAGAAAAAAAGTACTATATTTCAAGAACACGTTAAGACACTTCTGAGTTGATCACGAAGGCGGTGAAACACATGTTATCTTTTCATACAATCTTTAATGAGTACATTCAACAAAACATGTCTAAATTGTCAAAATTTGTGTTTCATCCGCCTTCGTAAGTGTCTGAACCTGTTCTTTCAGAACCTTTTTCTATTTGGCAGCTGTCGATCACTTTTGCTTGAAGTGCGTTGTTTCCATCCAATTTTATATATATTTGAAGCAGACAATAGTTACAAGGAACGGGTTGGCTCAGTGGTAACGTACTGGCCTTCCACCAAGAAAATCCGGTATCAATCCCGGTGAAGACATATTCATTCTGCATAGGATTTATCCTCAATATGCAGCATGAAAGTAACGTTCTAAAGCGTACCCAAGCTTTATAATCTGGGTAGTTGAGGTGTTTGGTGCCCTCAACGAAACGTACATAGAAGAATGACATGAATGACGTAACCCATTCACAATGAATTCTGTGTTTCATGGCTAAATATCCTTCATCGGAAGGCTTTCATCCAGTAGTGGATAATAAAGTCTACAAATATATATTATTTACAGCTCAAAATAGTTACATTCAAAAAATTCGCAACTGTTTACCGTCCACATATGATAAATTATAAGACCGAACTCTGCAGAGAACTCTTACTTAGGACAAATCTCATAATATTTGGATTAGCGCAAAGTCAAAACAACAATGTTTCTTTCTTGGATCCATGTCCACTTACAGTATGTACAGATATGACAATGATAAAATGATTGATTGTTAAAGCCAATCGAATTGAATGTAGGGCCACCGGACCTTCGCTCCAAGAATATCGAACATCTATGAACATGTATCTCCAATACTTCCAATTGTCCCAGCTGGAGAATGGAGAGTAGATGTAACTATTTCAGTGGAACGGAATGGTTCAGAAGTGGTCGTGGTATCTTGGAATGACTTTTATGAAATTAAATCATTAACAGCTGAAGAGTTCTAATCATACAGTTACACACTCTAAAGGCGGATACACATTAGGCTTTACTTTCGTCGTATCCTGCATATTTCGCATGAAATGAAAATACGATTTTCTCTCTGTCGTTAAATATTGTATTCTCAACTGACACTAGATGGTAATGTGTATCCGCCTTAAGGGAATTCACGAAGTGAAATATTGAGAAATATACTCAGTAAGTCAATTCCAGACTCAACTTTAAGTTTTTATATTCGAGAATAAAACAGAGCATTGCGATAGAGTACGTTTTTTGTTGACCCCTTTAAGCAAGGTTTATAAACATACTGAGGTAACGCAAACCCTCAGGGAATAGCAAGAAATACGGATCCAAAGTATGTGTATCAATATACCTTAAACTCACCGCCACGCATTCACCCGAAACTGTGGATCCGCATGTTTTTGCGCATTTGCATTACCTTCAGTAATGCAAATGCGCAAAAACATCTTTTATGGAGTTTTATCGATTGGCATACTCATTTGTGTGAAATGTTGAGTAAAAATTTTCTTCTAATTATTTTACACAAATGAGTATGCCAATTGATAAAAGTCCATAAAAGATGCAAACATAGCAAAATCTGGCTCTTATTCTTTAAAAACAACGGAGATATCAAAGTTTGTATGTGAATTCCCAAACAAAAATTCAAAACATCGGATTCGACCGCTTTTTTATACAGCGCTACAAACCATACCACTAAATGCGTGGATGGAAGGCATGGTTTTTACCTTAGAGAATGAATAAAAGAACCACAACACACATTTTAAACGCTTCCGTTAGTTAGGCTAATAGAATTTTGATTTTAAGACTAGAGGATGGTTGCTGACGCTCAACGGCTGTTTGTCAACATTTTATTGTTTAAGTATAGTTTCCACTTAACACATTCAAAATAATTGCGGCTTGTTAACTTTCGGCACCCTGGTCTTTACTTAAATAGTCGTGCAATACCTCCAAATAAATTGCAAGCCGCAATTAATTTCAATGTGTTAAAAAGAGCACTCCGTTTAGCCTCCGTCTACATGACAGTTGTAAAATAGAACAAAAGAACTGTCACGCAAACGGAGTGAAATGGTTATTTGGATCACAAGGGACGAAAGTAAAAAAATTCAACCGTGTGCGAAGTTTGCAGCCCGTGGCCGAAGGCAGCCCCCTGGTAAAAGAAAAATTTATAAATTATTGGCAACGTTCTTTTCTATCACAACAATCACAGTGATCACAACGACACACATGTTGTTGCTGTCATTTACTTTCGCATCCTCGTTTGAGGGGCGAAAGTACTTTCGCTCCTCTGTTGGGAGGCGAAAGTATTTTCGCACCTCTTGTGATGTCGTGGCTAACTGAGAGTTGAATTTTTATACTTTCGCATCTCATTCGGGAAGCGAAAATTACAACTTTCGTAGTTGGTGTAATGAAAATTGAATTTTCATGCTTCGGGGCCGAAAATGAGGGCAATTTTTCGAATTTTCTCGGGTTTCCGACCCTCTGCATGAAAACTTACATGTGCACCTGTTTGGGACGGTTGATTTAAGGCACTTTCGCTTGTAAGCCTCACTTCGTTCGGCCTACAATCCGCGAAATTGCCTAAAATCAATCGTCCAAAACAGGTACACAAATAACCATTTCATGCTTCGGGGCCGAAAATGAGGGCAATTTTTCGAATTTTCTCGGGTTTCCGGCCCTCTGCATGAACACTCACATGTGCACCTGTTTGGGACGGTTGATTTAAGGCACTTTCGCTTGTAGACCTCACTTCGTTCGGCCTACAATCCGCGAAATTGCCTAAAATCAATCGTCCAAAACAGGTACACAAATGACTATTAATTCAATTTTTTACTCCGTTTACGTGACAGTTCCTTTTCATGCTTCGGGGCCGAAAATGAGGGCAATTTTTCGAATTTTCTCGGGTTTCCGGCCCTCTGCATGAAAACTCACATGTGCACCTGTTTGGGATGGTTGATTAAAGGCACTTTCGCTTGTAGACCTCACTTCGTTCGGCCTACAATCCGCGAAATTGCCTAAAATCAATCGTCCAAAACAGGTACACAAATGACTATTGATCTATTTTACAACTGTCATGTAGACGGAGGCTAAACGGAGTGCTCTTTTTAAGTGGAAACTATACTTTATTGTTTTTTGAACGATCTAGAGCAGCTGATATTTCATAATGTAAATGCAGGAGAAATGCAGTAAATACGCACAATTGGAACACTAGAAATGAATATAACGGAAATTTCGCTCTCTCTCATTCGCCTGCGACTGGTTTTCAATAAAAAGTGAACTCTGTCCAAAGATTGAACAAGTTGGAAAACCTGGAAGACTTCACTGGTACAAATTAAAATGGTTGCCAGAAAGACTCAGAGCAAGAGAAAGAATCAGTTACAAGTTCCTTTTAATTGTTTTCAATTCGTTTTATTACTTTAATTACGGGATTCAATTCCAATAATTCCAATTAATTTCTACAATTCCACGAATTTTCGAAAACATTCCATGATAATTCCCATTATTATTCAATTCCATTGCAGCTATTCGTGGAAAATAGTTCGTGACTTTTTTTTTGCTTTCTTACATTTATTTATTTGTAAGGCTGCCAGCGGACCTACACCGTTTAGCTCTCCGTTTAGGTTCTAACAATGGAAAGTGGGAGGAGCTTCAATTGTTCACTCGTTAACGGAGTGCTAAACGACGTAAGTCCGCTGACAGCTTAACGCGACAAAAAAGATTGCTTACTGCAGCACTATTGAATGGCATCCAAATACCAAGGTACGTACAGTTTGCACATTGGCATATCAGTTAGATGTTAATGCCACCTTCTTTTAAAATGGTTGACTATGATTTACTCAATGTCTCACACAATATTGTGCTTATTGGCCCTTGAGTAAGCGACACCTTCAAAAAAAAAATGACTAAGCAGCTTCAACCTTATAAGTATTAACAGCTTTGATTGCATGTGGTAATCAACTGAAAAACAGCTGAAGCAATTTCATGCTGAAATTTCATTGCCTCTGACTGTTCCACTTCAGCAGTGCAAAAGTTCAAAAAAAACTATTTTTGCACAATCCGCTCAAACAGTTAAGCTCTGGATTGGAATTACAAATAGCAAAAATAATCCCGCAGTTTTAAAATCCGATCCGACTGAAACATATTCTATGTTTCGTTGCTTGGTATATCCAAAGCTCTTCGTTCACGCTATTAAACATACACATCGTGTTGAATACTCCGAGTGAAATCTGAGATTCGTGTGAAAGAGTTGTGTCAGTTGGTTTTATTTTAACCGTGGACTTTTATTTTTAAAAATTCCTGTATTTTCGCTGGGATTCTTGTGAAGCTTCAAGACCGAAACTTTAGGCAGGAGAATTTAGGTCGGCACAGGACCACTGGTGAATTAACCAGTTATCATGTCATGTTTTATTTAAATGGCTAGATAGACCATTAAGGCTTCAACAGTTGAATCAATAGTCCTGGCAACTGTGATTTAGATACGTGAATCTCCACTCCATTCTTCCTAAGAGATTAACCGTCCCATCAGAGATTTTCGTCTGTGTGTGCACATTTTGCCAATAAACATAAAAGTACCAGACTCGGTGAGCACATTGACGCCAGTATCAACTATTTTGTATGCTTTCCAATTACATTTTCCATTGTTTCTGTGTATACCACACATCAGACCGTTATATTATACCATATCATCATTACAATGAAAACAAAATTGCGTTTGATAACCGCACACATCACAGTGTTTAACATCTTTTTTTCCTCTTCTATTTTTTTCGTTCCATTTTATATCTTTCTTTTTTGATGGATATATTCTCTGGCCACAGAATCAGTTGGGTGAGGTTTTGCTTAGGGATAGGATGACGCACGCGTAAACAATCACGAGTTTTTCCCATTTAATAACAATCGATATGGGAGTTCGGAATGGAACCTTTCGGGGCGAGGACTTGCCTTGGAAGCCAGTGTGATAATTTTCATTTAAATTTACGATAACCAGGTCGTAGTTCGTTCGAACGTATCACGTTTGCTTTACATTAAGACAACAGAAAATCGAACCATCAAAATTGGTCGAACAGTTCCCTTGAATGCATACATGCAGCGAGAGAGCGTATAATATTCCTAGCTCTCGAAAATAATCACAAAATAACACCTAAAGACCATCACTATATCTACATCTCACTCACATTTCGGTTTATGCTTAAATAGTGGGTGGTGAAATTGTAAGGATATTCCGTTGTGTAGTTTACTTCGATTTGGTTCTTTGGCAAAATACGTTCTACGATAAGTAGTGATCCGTCGTCGTGGGGTGACCTTAATTAAATTTTGAATTTTTTTAAAAAAAAGTGTTTGTAATCACTTGACTATGTGTGTGGGATAATTACGGAATTCGTGTTGTGTGTTGCCCAATTTAAGTGAATTTAGTGTCCAGTGGAAAGCTATGTACGACAATAAAAATCGCCTGTGTGTGTGAAAACCCCCGAGTGTTTCGTTTGAATTTTTAATTTTTATTTTAAATTTTCTTTGTTTATTGTGAAATTTGCCCTGCCAAGAAATGGCACAATTTGTGACTCACATTCAACCTACGTTGATGGAATCATCGCACGGTCATGTTCCTCATCATCATCATCACCATCAAACTGGTACCTCACATCTTCCGCACAGTGGTCATAATTTACCACAGCTACCAATTGTTAGCCAAAACCAACAGAATAGTCAACATCCTCATCATAGTAGACCGAAAAAGCACCATCATCGACCACAGCCAGTTGAACGTCCAACGACATTGTATAATGTGGTAAGGATTCGGTAGAAAGACGAGAAAATTGATAGTTTTTCACAGCTTATATAAAGGTTGAAAAGAAAATTATTTTTCTTCCAAACTTACATAATGTTATATGGTCTCTGTTGCAATTGAATTTTTGTTTTTTTTTTTCTTCTTCTATTTTCTTCCCTCGCATAAATCTAACATAAATGTCGGTTTAAGGATCTGTTATCAAGTTTACCTAACGGTAGAATTTTGAAATTGGATATTGTGAACGAAGTGATTTACTGAATAGGATTGCGTGTAACACGCGCCTGTACGTTATGCAATTAAAGTGAATGTGGAGCAAAATAATGGTAATTTGGATGCAAAACAACAATTCTGCGAATCGATAAGCAAAGCTCTTTAGTACGAGTTTCTAGTGTGAGCGCTTTTGCAGAAACAAAATTAAGTTAATTTCAAATGTTTTTTCACACGACTATCCGGCGAAACAGAGAAGTAGGTCAACATGAAACGAATTGCATCGTCTTGCCACGAAGAATTTCGGCGTGAAATTTTCATCAAGTTTCGTTTAGAGCTAATGTCAACCAAATTTGTGTCTAAGTTTGTTTCAGCTGTTTTACCAGCTGATACACTATATGACTTTAAAACCCGTACGAAGGCGTATTAGCCAGTTCGATACAACTTTGGTTGAAATTAACTGTAAATATATTTGCGAATTATTTATCACAGTGCTATGATGTCACTCTCTAGCTATGATGTCACTCTCTAGTGGCGACAGAAAAGTTTTCATAAATCAAACAAATAGAGGAAGAGAGCATAGTCACCAACTTGTTTCAAAATGAAAGACGTCGGGCGCTCAACTGTTTATTGCGATATTTTGATGGTTTCGTGTTCAATACACAGGGGTGTAACTTAGAACAATTTTCATTGTCGCTGCATAGAACATTTTTGATTTTTGTACCAGCCCTGTTGAATGTCGTTCAAAAACATCGAATCGTTTTTTAATTTTCTGAATGTTATAGTTTTCGGCAACAACGATTTTCTGTTATAGTAACTTTTAATTGTCTTCGGCAATTGCCTAACATCGATGGTATTTTACGACAATTTTTATGGTAAAGTGGTACACCCGTGGTTCAATATGAGCATTGTATGGAAATCTGAATATTATGCTAAGGAAGACGATAAAATTTTATCTCGTATATGAGTAGAGTTGAAGGCCAAACGATGTTTTTTTCTAACCTGTTACAAATATCAGATTATTTGGAATGCATTTATTGTGAGTGGGAGAAGGGAATGTTGGGGTCTACACTCTAATCAATTTATGTTGTTGTCGCAAGGGATAATAAGTTTGACGATATTAAATGATATCAAAATTGACCTCTAAGTTGGTACAAAATCTCCATAAGTATTAGCTAGTAACACTAAACACGCGTGGTGGGCTTTATCAATTGTTGTATGTCCTGTCCGTATGTCAGAACATCTCATTAAATGCGAATGCACAAGTAAGTTGAGCAAAAACAAACAAGAGAACTTTCAAGTACACATCACAAGGTTGTTTGATGAATTAATTAATGAATTAAGTAGCAGCATCTATTGCATCATGTTATTGCCTGCCCAGTAAGAAAGTTGATTATCACAAAGGAATTAACGTAAAATAAAGCGAAAATATTCTTCATGTAATGGATTATTATCACTGGAGCAAACTGCTATGTTATGATCAACTTTCGCATGGGGCAGGTAATAAAATCGTTTTGCTGATCTGTAAAGCAGTTAACTATCTTCATTCGGCATTTTCGTTGTATTGATAAACGACGTCTAGAGCGTTTGAAACGGATAATACGGTCCATAAAATTATACCATTAAATGATAAATTCATTAAATAATCAAATGAATAATCGAGAAAGTTTTACCAAAGCTACACAATTCCGGCAGCCAGTTTATTGTGTAGCAAAATTGAGAATATTTTCGGAATAAATCAGTGTAATGATTGTCAACTGACGGTGTAACACAAAGTTACCATTCCATTAAAAACCAATTTCCCACATAACCAAACGATAAATTCATTCACCAATGCCGAAAAGTTTTCCGACTAAATTATTTCCAATAGAATCCGGGTTAAAATTGTCATACGGCGCCAATAAGTCAACAAAATCAAATCCCATTTCGACGCTACAAGCCAGTTCGGTGCCTAAGAAAAAACTCTTTACTGAAACGAACAAGTTATTTCTTGCATAAAAAAGCACACAAAAAAAAAGAAAGGAAGCAAAATGCACTCGTCAACCTTCGTCGCAATGCACCAACGATCTAAACGGTTGAAACTGCACAAGCTTTCGGTGTTTCGATTCAGTTTATAGCAAACATTCGACCATATCGGTTTAGTCTAAACGAGTGCTGTGTTAGTGGAGGAAATTACAGAAAATTCTCCATTTTTTTTAACTTACAAAATGCAAAATTAAATTGACGTGGCACGTTTTTACTTAACCTTTTTCAATCAATTAATTGCCAGCAAAAGCGTCCGTTACATTTTTCTCACGTTAAATATCTATAAAAGTGGTTTTGTTAATCGGTGTAATGTTCATCGATAGTACAGACGGGAAATGGCTGCAGATAGTCTGCATTTAGGGTGTGAACTCGTTGAAAAAATCGATTGCAAAACCTTGCCACTGCCACCGTTGTGCTTTTTAATGTGAATTTATATGTCTATGCAAATTGTGATTTTCTATTAGCAAGGGAAAATTAAATTGAAAAATTTACGACTGATAAAATATTCAAATTTGTGATACTTAATGTTTAAGAGCACTTAACACATAAATTATACAGCAACGCAGCCATACTCTAACAAATCGCAAAGCTTTCCAATAAGGATTATGGATGTGGTCGTATACAACTGAGCGTACTTAGCGAATACGTATCGATTTACGAATTTTAAATACTGTTGATTGAGTGAATACTGACGTCGATTTGGATATTTAAAGCTAACGAGGATTTTTTGGCTATAAAAAGTCATGAGTGAAATGGAAGTTCAGAAATCGGTAAGTCGTCGTTACTTTTCGGATTTTTTTACGGTTTTGATAGGTGGTAGAGGGAGCACCAGAGTCTTGTAATTTTTGATGGACTATTTCTGAAGCGAAATGGAATTCCTGTAGTACGACGGTGAAATTTATTTCGTTCCCAGGTTATCTGGTTCCCAGCGAACTACGTATAAGCCACGAATGTACGTGAATTTATTCGTCCAGGTTAATGTGGTCTTATTACAGTGAAATGTACTCTGAAACCAACGAATAAAAGATTTGGTATCAATAGATTGAGGAATTACGCCGCTTGACAAGTGGACCGCCACTGGTTTTGATTGATTTTGTCATAAATTTACTTCACTTTTTTTGTGAGCTAACTTCACTGCGATCAGATTTCATGGATATTTTACCAGAGCAAAGTTTTTTCACCGGAAAATAGATCGCAAAGAAGAACTGAAGAAATTGACGCCGTAAGTGCGGTTGAAATTCAAAATGGAAAGTGCGGAGGACTTTCTAACGTAGCGTCATTTTCATACAATAAAGCGTTGAAATGTGCTTTTCGGTTCACTTTTTCATCGAATCGTTCACTTAAAATTCAAATTTTGGGCACACTTACGGCGTGAATTGTGGTGCCTCTCCAGGCCAACCAAAAGTTAAGGTTTTAATCCCACCTTGGGTAAATTTGAGACCTTGAACTAATATGTTTCACATTATAGTATGCGCCCCCTTTAACCCCTTAAACCTTGTGCTTCCACCTACGTAATAAACCATACATAACGTGCTTATTATCTATTTGAAAGGTGTTAAGCAATGGCAATGCTCTTATAGCGAATTTCCCGGGTATAAATTAAGGAGATTTAAAATTAAATCTTGCGTGAAAACAGTAGTTTGCTGGCCGTGAATCTTTCGCTGTTTTATTTCTATCATAGTTCGTATTCTACTCAACTTATTGAATAGCCTAGCCATCAACACATGTTTAATGTATCTACCACCTTGTCAAATGCCTTAAATTAGATGATCTATCGATTACCTCTGCTTCTCATGTTGAAACCAAAATTCAACACTTTTTATCACAGAATTCAAACATTCTTAAATGTAAAACAAAATTTTAAATTCAACACATCGACCAAGAACATTTCATACACACCAATCAGTCTTGCTTCAATCGTGATCGCGTCCGGTAGCGCTAAGAATAGATTCAAAGACGGTACGTATATCACAGAATGTAAAGATCGATTTTATATAGAAAATTTGTCGCTGGAAACTCGCACCGTGTTTTGTGCGAATTTAATTTTCACAATCGACGGTATTAAAATGTTGGTTTTACATTTTTAGAATTCAATCACATTTTGCCGAACAAATTGAGAATTGTGTTCGTTTGCGAATTTCGTCCGCAAATATTTCGGGAGTGTTGATGTTCCGAATTAATTTATTGGAATTCGATTCGATTGGTTAAGATTCGAGAAACAAAAGGAGATGTTCAAGAAACGTTTTCCATCGCTGGCCAGCCTGGGTGTAAGTTAATGTTCTATTGAACGAATAACGAATTTAGATGTATCAGCTGTCGAAAGCTTTTTACTCTGGGGAGCTTTCGTTGATGGAATACGATTTTGCACACGTAAAAACTGTCACTTTGACATTTAAGGAAGCATCTAAGGTGTCCTTGCTGTTATTCTCCGTTTTCACCATTCCCTTATATTCGTATGTTATTGTAAACGTCAAAAGAGAGAAATCAGGCAAACGGAGAATACGTATCTGCTCCTCTTTCGATTTTTGGATTTAACGTGCGTTAAGAATGAAGTCCTAATCGAAATCTCGGCGCATCTACGATCTCACTATAGTCAAAGCAGTAATAAGGGAGGGACTTATCGATTTTATTCGCGATTTCTTGTCAAATATCAATAGAAATACGAAAAATAAGAAACTCGTACATCGGGCATCCTCAAAATATTGTCTCATTTAAAAGATTTTACAAAAAGAAAATCTATGAAAATAACACTTCCCACTCAATTTCACATCCAAATCACATCCACCTTGAACTTAGTCAAATATGGTTTAACGAAGAAAATCATCGTAAAAGTCGTTCATCGGAACATGATTATAGTTTTTCAAACGTCAAATCGCCAACACAAAAATGTAGTGTTTGTTGTGAAAATGTCATAATTTCGGTGATTTCGGTGTGATTTAATTCAGATTTTGTGAGGAAATGTGCTTCTTGTGTTGTTTTTAACAGTTCACTTATCGGTTGACTTAAAATATTCGTCGAAGCAACCAAAATTATGAAAAAAAAATTATGACCAATCATGTAAACAAACAACAATATTGTCGTTTGGTGGGACGTGAGTTGCAGAAGAGATGACCCAGTAGAAATAAAATGACGGCGGTAATCTTAAAAATTACGTTTAAGCGGAAACGTTTTGCTTTAAATGTGTATCCGTTTCCGGTAAAATAAATTAGTGCGAAAGCAACTACTTTTCATGAGCTTTATAATAACACCTTTAGTTAGGGGTGGGTCACATCCCTTATTATAACGGTTCGCCTTATAATGAAGGGCAGTAATGTTAAGGACCCTAACTTCAGACATGTTAAGGGTATTTTTCTACTCGCTACGAGTTGATTATACATTAGGTACGGTACTTGCTTGGAAATGAGTTCTTTTGAGAATTGTGGCCATTCATGATCACAAATTCCACGTTCTCTATTTTGATTGAACGATTGACCTCGGCTTCGCCTCGTATCAACAAAAACTTTAAATTTTTCTCTGTAGTTACATAACACGTAAACAAACATTACAGTTCAGTCGTTCCGTCACTCTAATTTCGCCTCAATAAATTTTATTGGAAATTTACTTTTCTGCTAAAATTCGTAAATTTTCCGCTAAAACAAATAAACAGTCGGGAATGTTGACGAGTTCGATCGCTATTCCAAAATGATATAACATCTCGTAATATGCGTAAAATATACACACAAAAGAGTTCCTTATGTAAATACAACAAATTTTCGCATAAAGTAACTAGCAAAAGAGGAGCACGACGTAATATATAGGTTAGGATGATATATGGATTGCCATTATATTGTATAAAAAGCGATGAAAATTTTGTCTGTCTCAATCGATGAACTTTTGGAATGGGTTGGACGTAGAAAAAGATATTTTTCGGCACAAAATTTCATAGCTATGGAACTAAATGATTCAATTCCGAGGTTCTAATGAAATTTGCGGAATATTGTGTGCGAGTGTAAATTAACAACGGCGAAGACAAGACATAATATTCGGTAAATATTGGCAATGTCCCAACGGCGCGCATGTATTTTAATTGGAATGAAAGTGTTGTATAGGTCGAGTCTACATGATAATATAATAATATTGCCGGGAGAATGCATAATTAATAGAAATGAATGCGACTTTTTTTGTTTGTAGGATGGGCACAATGACAGTTTTTTGGTTGACCTTGTTTCTATGAATGCTTCGTTGGGACTTGTTAAAGATTGTGTTGAAAATATACCGACACGTTTTACTATCAAGTAGAGATTTTACTATCTATCACTAGAGATCAATTCCGCTCCAAAGAGACAGACATTTGTAAACCAAATGACGTCAGACTCCAGTATGGTTATCTTATACAACATGGCATGGCTTGCATGTCCCTTGACCTTCTAATGGTGTACTTTGACCTAACGTCGATGTCATTCGACCTTTTATGGATATCCTTCGACCTACCCTGGATGTCCTTTGAACCTTCTTTGGACGGCCTTTGACTTTCCATGGATGTCCTTTGACTTTCCATGAATATACTTTGACCTAACGTGGATGTCCTTCGAAATTCTCTGGATATCATTTGGACTTTCCTTGGGCGGTCTTTGACCTTTTATTGATATCATTTGACCTTCCACGTATGTCGTTTGACCTTCCATGTATGTCGTTTGACCTTCTATGCATGTCTTTTGACCTTTAATTGGTGTTGTTTGTCTTTTTATTGATGTCTATTGACCTTCTATGGATGTGCTTTGAACTTCATATTCCGTTAGAACAGTATTCAATAGGACTCAATGGCTTTTTAAATTACAATTCCCTATATTAAGTTTAACCTAAGGTCATGAGCCATTGTCACAACAATTGTTATCGATCTAAATTAACAAATTACTTCTGCAAAAGATTATTTATCACAAAAGAAAATAGAAGTTGAGCAAATAATTTAAACATTGTTCAGTGTATGTAATGTGTTCAAAATTGAACCAGTAGATTATGTTACTCCAAACAATTCGTTTAAAGAAATGATATTATGACTACGTACCGAGTCAATAAATGTGTTCTTATTCTGAATGTGGAATGTGGATAATATGAAGTGCTGAATCATTGATTCCGATGCAGAAACAAAATCTTCGTTTCAACATCATAATTGACAAAAACGCTGAAGTTTAAAACTATTCTTGGATAAGGGAAGAACACAAAGTTCGGACTGTGTAATCTTGCAATCTAAGCCCAGATTAATTTTATCATTCTCCAGACAAAATGGAATTTTCTGCTTTTGCCTAAATCCTCTCTGCATTGAATTGGTATAGGCAGAAGTGAGTATATATTGGAATCTCACATTCAGCGAAAAATTGATTCGTCAGGAAGAATTCTTGTAAGGTAATGTAGCCTGAATCTTTTTTAATTTTTTTAACTAGTGCTGAAAGACTCTATGCAGAGCTCTACTTCCAGCATGAACATAAGAAATATTCGGAGACTTATACAATCATTTTCTGCATTTTCTTTGCATTTTCTCGTAAAGATGAAAGTTATGATTTCTTGGTGTGAATAAGAACACAGATCACATGCGAATATTTGAATATTTGTAGGTTGGGAAAAAGCAGTGCTATGCTCTATGCGATGTCTTTTAGTGAATTCCATTTTAGAACTCGTGTCTCGCTTTAATAACCTGCACGCGTATCGATGTATTTATAACAACGGAATCTATTACTTCTTTTGTTTAAGTTATCGATTATGTTATACCACACTCGAAAACACACTTCATCTAATTGTCTCAATACAAATAACACACACCACCGGGGAACAGGGTATATTTGAAGGAATTAAATTCCTTAAATTCAAAAATTGCAGTTTAAGCTGCTACACGTGTGTGGTTGTGGTAAAACCGTATGAACCGTTTTGATTGTTTGTATGTACCAGCTCAAAAACAGCTGAATCAAATTCATGCTGAAATTTCCCTACATCTAACTGTAATCGATTTAAAAAACAACAAAAAATTACTAAAAATGCCATAAGAACAACGGAGACGCTTCGATTTAATTTTTCAACTTTTTTTCTCGAAATTTCAGCGTAAAATACGCTCTGTCAGTGACTGTCAGAGTCTGCCACACACTCCACGGATTTTAGCGGCGACAGTCGGTCGATTTTCGCATTAAGGTCCGTATATAAAGTGTGGAAGGTGCCGGTCTTTAATGATGAGAAACACATCGTTCATTCATCATTTTGACCTAAGACTTGTAATTTAGCCGCTATGAGTAGATACCCATATTTTTATAAGCCACCACGCAAATATAATCGTATGTGTGGTATGGTTGGCTATGATTTCCAAAAATGACCAACCCTTATTTCAAAAGATTTTTCTACTTAAATCGTAGTAATTTACCTATAACCATAATATAAACAAAACCGCTTTAATCCACTTTAAACTCAACTAAATATCAACCACACCACAACCACCACCACCTCATTACTTATAAATGGTACAATAAACTTCAGCCGAATATACAAATAATAAACAAAACAAAAATCAATAAAACCGTTTTAATACAAAAATAACATTAAAAAACATGAACCAAAACGAGTGTCTCTCTCTCACCTGCTTATGCCTATGTTGCATGCAAAAAAAAACTTTCTATTTATAAATTTGCACCGTTACATATCGAGCGCAAGTGCTCTAAAAATACATGCACATATACACACCGACCGAAAGTTAAAGTTGATAGACTAGAATATCCACACCTCCATCAGCATGCAGACTCTTTTCCTTTAATATTTACTTTTGCTGAACGTTTTATAGTCGGGCACGTGTCCGACACACATGTTGTTTTGTATACAACAAAGGGTGATTTTGGCATTCGAAAATATCCCGTTTTTCCTTATGTATTGTGATGGCGATTGCGCAGTCCACATCTTCGGTGTACATAGGGGTTCGACTGAGGAAATTTCGTTTCAGCTGAAAAGTCACGGGATATTACCTATGTATTATGCTTCTGGGTTCAGTCTTCAGTCTTCGACAGATCTTACAAGTAAACGGTTCAAAAGACCAACAGCTCCTCAGAGGAAGTAATATTGAGATAAAAAAAACCCAAGAGTTTTCATCTTCAAACAGTTTTATTCGAATAATTTCAATTAGTTAGCGTAGTTATAACTCAAATGCTGTAAATATTTGCTCACTTTTTTCCTTGTAACTAACAATTTATGTGGAAGTGAAAAGTAATAAAAAACATCGAGGAAACCTGACGACCTTGAAATGGTCACAGAAAACGGCATTCAGGTATTGAATTACATAATTTTTGTGGTCAAAATAATAAAATTATCAATTTGGTAGGGTGAAAGTTGAAGGGAAAACGAGAAAAAAACGTTACTTGGGACACTTTTTTCACCTGAACAGTCTTGCGGAAATTTTCATTTTTCATTTCCTCCATTTTGGTTTTCCGTCTCAGTATATTTAACATCCTTTGGAAAAAGGTTTTTCTTTTAACCAAAATCAATTGAATGTATTTTCCTCTTCGCACGGCAAATATTGTTCACAGTCAATTTGCACTTTCGCTCTGAGCTAATTCCGTAATTTATTCGAATCCGATAAGGTAAAAGAAAAGAAAAAAAAATTCAAATAAAAACGCCGCATTACGATCGATAACATTATGAACTTTGTAGAGGAAAATGGCGTCTCTCCGGTTTTACTTTCATTTCTTATTTCGGGTAAAACATTTGCCGGTTTCCATTGTCTGATGATACAAATTATAAATAAAAATTCCTATTGTTATTCGATTCGGAACCACCCTCGTGCCTCGACTGATAGAGATATAAAATTATTGATTTAACGGCTGATGTCATTAATCGCTTACGGAAAGCCATACCCTATTTTTTGTTGTATAGTTGTAACATGCATAGGGTGATTCAAAATATACTTTGTTTGGATATTGTCGGGTGCACCTACCGATTTTTTTAAGTTTGTTGCGAGGTTTGTTGTCTAAAATTCAGAATATTTTGGTAGACAAATTTTTGTTTTCTCTCTATATTTCTATGACGTCCTACTGTTAGGGAATTATAAGGACCGACAATTTCAATCCAGTACATCATTTTCACGTAGTGTTTCGTCATTGCATGTGACGCATTTAAATGTACAATGTACATAGCCTGAAAGCCTTTTTAATTCATTACAATTTTAGGTTATTTACATTTGTCATTTTGACATTTCTGACATTTCGTCGGGTGTGTACTTCAAAATGATCTCTGTCTCCATTCATTCGTGTATCTATAAAATCGTCGAAATTACTATGAATGTCATGAACTGGATTGAAAGTGTCGGCCGTTATAATTCCCTCCATGTCGAGAGTCGGATAAACTTAAGTTTCATTCAGACCTGATTTTCTGTTTTGGGCGCTCTACTTATAGCTTTTCATAGTTTTTCCCTCTGACATTGTATTTTCTGTTAGTCACAACTGCCAGCCAGAACACTATTACAGTCATTCTATTTTTGATAACTCTACCGAGAAGCGCTCACTTTGCTATTTCGTTGAAAAATGAAGCAATAAACTGTTGAATAATCCCAGTGCAGAGAAATGATATCGGCAGCTGATACGCCAAGCAGCATAGTCGGCATGTGAGCTACCGTTTTCATTTCTCTGCTTCGATGTCAGTAAACACATAATTTCATTTTTTATCGACAAATTTTACCCAGATACAATACCAGCGTATAGCTAATGATGTCAGGACTTGGTTATAAGCAATCCAATATCTAGTTATGCGATAAGACATTAGAAAAAGGATATTGTCAAATGAGAGCAAACGTTTTATCCACACTCTTATCGGCTAAGTGATCGCAAGCCGAAAACAACCGATCGTCTTTGACTGAAGCAGGCATAACCACCACTTAAACTAATTCTTTTATTTAAACGTCAAAGTGAGGTTATGTTCCGTCTTCGTTTCTCTGTGGATGACGATTGTCATTTTTAACGACCTTGCAACAGTCCTATACAATTTTGAATCGCAGCTTATGAGTACAACGAACAGCACAGTAAAATTTTCAGTTGACCTAGCTGTCATCCGGTTTATAATTAACATCAAATTACAGCCAAATTGAAACGAAATAATGCAGAGTTCATGAAAGAGTGAAAATGCCATGCGTCGACAACATATACATACACGAAAAGAGAACAACATTCACCGTACAGCTGGATGTGAATCGTAATTTCACACCATGACCTTTCAAAATTGCTAGGGTGACACACAAATGAAATTGAGAAAAATTTATTTGAACCACCCTAATACACACATACCTAACATGATGCATATAGCTCCCCTAGCACAATATTAATTAGGAAGTCTAAAAATCGACAAGTGCTGCGAAGTGTGTATTATGAAACAAATGAGTGCAATATACGCGCACTATAAAGCGGTAATCCTTGTGCACAATATGAATTGAAGGGTGTGTGCAATGCATTTCGTTTTGCTGAGTATCATTTCTTTGCGTACGCTCGTGTGTCTATTCAAACATTTCGTTGTACGAATAAATTAAAATGAAAACGTTGTGTCGATTCGCATGGATCACAATAATAGTGATGTCTATCGCAGAAAAGAATATATTTAAACCAACAACATATTGAATTAGCCACATAAAAATTCGGAAACTATTGATCCACATTATCCCATTAAAAAAAATGTTACGAAAGTGTGTACAGCACAGAACATGACATCACATACAAACGACGAATGTATATACATACCATAAAATGAGTCCTTGTTACTCTTACAGGGTGTGGCGATTTTTGTTTAGAAACATATTTCGCCTATACATTTCATAATAATCCTTACATTATGTGTCTAGCAACACATTTATACATCGGACATGCGCATAAGATGAATGACGGCGGAAAAATGGAAATTATATTCAACACAAAACCACCGACTGGAATCATTCATACATAACCATATATGAATAGAATCGTTTCAATCAAACGACGAGTCCTTCTACGTAGAAAATGTATATTTCTTTTGAATAGTTTTTCTTTGTTGAAAACCGGCATTGTTAGTTCGACTGTGTTGCCATTCGTATGGTGAAAGCATAAAAAGTGTAGCGTCTGATGTATGAAACAAATTGACTTCCTTCTTTTGTTTGTTGTAATTGATGTGCATTAGTTAACGGGACTCATTAATAATAAAGTGTTTTCCATATTGGTCGGAACCAGAACCATCTTCTCGTTTGCATATTTTACCCGTTTTCTTTCATCGAGACGGGGGTGCTGAATACGATGGTGGACTAAATTTTCGAACAATTTAATTTACACCGCAACGGTCCCACAACACCCGAAGTGACTAATTAAAAATGACAAGAGTGTTCTCATGCTTCAAGTCATCGGTAAATTCATTTTTTATTGATAAAATTCATGAACTATTTAAGCGAAAATAAAAATGGAGCCTCCAACAAGGATATTATATCCATAAACGGTGACGTCATATCCCCAAATAGCCATTTTGTAACATGTCATCATGACACTAATGGATTATAACCGGAGATGTAATATAATATTTATTTATACCGAATCGGCTCCATTCAACTACGGTGTGTTTGTGTTTTTTCTGCTGATATCGTCAAGTTTCAATGACGATTTGGAAAAAATATTGCGGGGATTACAGGGGAAAATTAATTTCGATGTTTAAATTAACGAATGCCGTTGGGCAGGGCTTATTTTCGTAGAAATAAATTTGATTCTTTAATATCCCGAAATTCTTGAAACTCCTGAAATGCTCGAAATTCTTCCAAATGTTCTAAATTATTGAAATTTTCGAAAATCTGGAAAAATTCTCGAAATTCTCTACAAAAAATCCTGAAAATAGGCCCTGAAATCTGTGATGGGTAGTATTGAGAAAAGTGGTGCTTATTCTTCTCTGTCTCACTTAACTTTTCAAAAATTGCAAGCGTTTATAGCGACGTTCTTCATAAAATCTGTTACTTCTTTTGTTCAAAGTGTTTGATAAAAAAATCTTTTACTTCATTTGCTGAATATAAAAAAGATGTTAACCTAAGGCCATCTCTTATTTTAGTCGTTGTAGTCGATAGCAGATGATTGTGCTTCAATCAATCTGTTTGATATACGTAGATATTTCTGTATGAGAATTGCCCACAACATTGTACATTGAAATGACTAGCCGTAACGTGATTATTAAAATCTATGATAACAACAAAATATTCGATAGACTTGTTCCTAGCCTATGTTGGGCTGCACACGGGAATAACGAAACATCTTTAGATCAACGACGAAATCAGTTTCTCCACTGTCATCTCGCGAAATAGGTGATTTTCGCAACGTTTGGAATAATTTTCGGGTTATAGTTGCCTTTTTGTTTAAGTTATCAGACTTATAAAATTTCTTGTCCAACCAGTTCTGGTTATAGGCGGATCATCATTTTACGTTTGCGGTGCGAGAAACGCTCCTCATAACTACTCCATATTTGAACAGATTCTGTCTGCGGTTGAGAATGGAACCCTCGCACTGGCAACCCACTCGAGTAGTGACAGGAAGACGAGGTTGTCCCACTACGATTTGAGTTGTTGTCAGACCTGTTCCAGAAATTCATGTCAGTAATTCCTAGCTTTCCCCGTTCAGTGCCATGTAATCTCGTACGTTTTCTCCAAGAAGTGAGTGATACTTCGCTTTACATTCAATTCATATTTTTTTAAATCAATCGAGTGTTTTGTAAACTAACAAATTCACCTATATGAACGACCATGTTAACAGCCGTTTCATAAATTTACAAATAAAAAACGAAGATTCGCATAAAACTTACGATTCTGAAAAGGAAAATTCTCGTGCGAATATCCTAAAACCATAAAACATATTCGTAATATTTACCTTGGGTTGGCCTCATTTTCCTGAAATGTTTATTTGATCACGTCAGAGTCAGTCACACAAAAACCACATAACCGTAAATGATTGCGCGTTTTAAAGAAAACCATAAATAAATTTCGAAAATGGATACACTACACACCTTTAACTTTTCTACCATTTTCCGTACGATGACGTGGTTTTATTGTCATTGCTATAGTCTAGCAATGCTATCTATACTCACATAAAGGAAATCTACATCGCTACCAATTATGTAAACTATGTTTAAAGAAAAACAATTTTTAATGGAAAAATTCACTCCCAGTTCTTCGGTTAAAAATACAAATTGTGTCGCAAGATACTCCATAAATTGTTTAGCTAAATTAATTTATGGATATAATTAGAGCTTGAGAAAATGGTTGAAGGTTGAAATAGCAATTTATCGAATAAAAATGATAAATTTCATCAGGCAAGCTCTACGCGTGATGATCATATCATATCAAAGTGAAATTATTTTGTGATTTATGAGTTTGGCTTGATACAAAACAGTTTTATTTCACCAACACGAATGCAGGTTGTAACCTGTCGTCGGCGACAAGAATATTAATTTATTGATTCTGTTACTTCTTTTGATAAAATCATTTTTCACAGGCTGACACAAAATCTTTCATAATTTTTAACATTCATTTTACTATTATGTAAGTAAAATATTCTGACGGGACCGACGGACGATAATTTGAGTACACCTAAATAACTAGCAAGCGACGAAGAGCTTAAATTAAACAAGAGTTTGTTTAACCTCTTAGCATGCGTTAGGAAAAATACTATTATGCCACCTAGCATCATAATATGCAAAATTTGCAATCTTTGGATGCCTCTGTGGCATAAAACGTTGTATGCATCTCGGTGCCAAGTACTTTTTTAGGCTCTAAATGTGAAATTATGATACGTGGCCGATGTCATAAATAACTATTAAAGTCCGTTTAGAATCTACTCCGATCACTTACAGCCGACAAATGTTTGTCTGCGTGTAATATTTCTTCGCTTCGTTACATTACCTTAGGCAGGTAATGTTTCTTTTACTAAATGCAGTGTACGTCTACATTACGTAGTACATTAGTACATCACTTCCGATGTTCCCAGTCAATTGAAAGTGATATCGCGAAATCTTCGAACAACTTTGGGACAAGGGGTCACGGATATTATTGACTTATAGCTCATTCGATTCGTTGAACTGTTGCGAGTAGAACGTAGTACTACGTTTGGTGAAATTTATTTTTTTTGTCGACGATCGACGTCATGAAGTAAAGTGCCAAAAGAGGTCCAAAATCGTTTTCTCGGATTAGTCGAATAAAAAAGTTTTGGGAAAAAACTTTTTATGATAGCCTTGTAGGCCTTGGAGAGACGCACACTTTGAGTAAACATGGACCTGGTGGTGATATCATCATTTTAGGTGAAAAAATAGGTGATTTTCCCAAATTCCTGAGCGGCTGCAGTGACATAAGTCCGTGACATGGTATGTATGGTGAGAGAGCCTAGCCTCTGTAGTACCATTTCATGGAAAAACATCATTGGATAAGTTTCACTGCAAAGGTTTGGAGCGACTTTAGTGAAAGTTCACCCCAAGTCGACGAAATTCTATCCTTTTTTTCGTTTTTTCCCTTCTTTCTTTCCGTTTTTTCCTTTCTTTCTTTCCGTTTGTTGTGCCGTTATTCATTATTTATTGTTAATAAGAGTGAGATCAACTAAAATAAAGAATTTTTCGATGTATCCAAGTGGTTCTTATACTCTTGAAACCCAAATTTCGATCTATTTGGACTATTTTCTATATAAAAGTGGGGTATGAAGCAATTTTGGACTTTTTTGTGACTATTCACTATTTATTTTCAATAAAATTGTTATCTGAAGTGAAGTAAACTAAGATAAAGTGTTACTTGATGTATCCATGTTGGTTACGTACAACCAAAGTGTTTCCAGGCTACGATATTTTGGCGCAAAATTTGAATCCGCCATAGCGAATTCAAATTTTGCGCCAAAATTTTATTAACTCGGAAGCATTCAATTGACTATGAACATCAGATAGATGATAATAACAGTCGCCATATTATCATCTCTGTGGTGAACATCGATAATTTTTAAAACTATTATAAATCTAAAATTTTGTTTTCTAGACCTATTTAGCTACATGGTCTACGAATGATTTTTCTTCTTCTACAAACAGCCACTAATAATTCCATTTGTACCACATAAAATAATCAAATTCCATTTTTGTTTCTTTGCAGTCGGACGGAAACACGTCGTTTCTACGTGCGGCACGAGCGGGAAACCTTGACAAAGTCCTCGAACATCTTAAGAATAATGTTGACATAAATACAAGCAATGCTGTAAGTATGAAAATGAGTAGCCATCATTTGTTGTATATATAGTAATGTTGTCAGGCTGTCAGCACATTAACATTGACTCTCGACGATATTACAGGAGTGAGAGTTTTTTACGTAAAGTGTTTACGTTAGAAAGCCATTTTCATTTTTTTTGTGAATATATTGTGTAAGATACACAAACTGATTTGGTTTTTATTATTCTGGAAATAGAAACAGTTTTAATTTGAGTATACCACGCAAGTGGTTTCTTTGTTTATCCAAGTAAATTGGTAGTTTAGGTATTTTTTTTGTGCCTCTCTGATGTTTTGTTCTTCTGCCTTAGATTGTTTATTTGGAAATAGATCGTTAAAAGGTCAATGAGATAGAGAGGTAGACTCGTCTATAAATATAATTGTTTTGAATGTCGCCCACGTTTTTGCCATGGGCTTAGTCAAGTATTTTTATTTAGCTAATAATCCTCTGGAAACGATATATGTGGCTCAAAGCAATCACACAAGAAAATTCAAAATTTTGTCTCAGATAAAACGTTGACCTTTTCGTTAAAGAACAAATCTCTCGACAAAGAAATTTGTTGTTTAGGTGTTCCCCATCCATCCATATGAACTTCTTAAGATGCCTCATGTATGTACATCTCATAATCTTTAAAACTCATAATCTACAATCTCGTGTTTGATGATCTGTATGCTATCACTGTGGTCATTGTATTAGCTTCACTAGATGGTAGCTCAATTTCCTTTATTTCCTTCACAGAATGGCTTAAATGCATTGCATCTAGCAGCTAAAGACGGCCATGTTATTGTCGTGGCCGAACTCTTACAACGTGGCGCCATTGTTGATAATGCCACAAAGAAGGGAAACACTGCACTACACATAGCGTCTCTGGCCGGTCAGGAAGATGTTGTTAAACTATTACTGCAACACAGTGCATCGGTGAATGCGCAATCACAGAATGGATTCACGCCATTGTATATGGCAGCACAGGAGAATCACGACTCGGTTGTTAAGTTGTTGTTGGCGAACGGTGCCAATCAAAGTTTGGCAACGGAAGATGGATTTACACCGTTGGCCGTTGCGATGCAACAAGGTCATGATAAAGTCGTTGCTGTGCTATTGGAAAGTGACACGAGGGGAAAGGTTCGGTTGCCAGCATTGCATATTGCTGCAAAGAAAGATGATGTTAAAGCTGCCACGCTACTGCTTGAGGTAAATTGATTTTTGTTTCAATTAATGATCCGAGTGCCGTTACTAACAAACGTTTTGATTGCAGAACGATCACAATCCTGACGTAACATCAAAATCTGGCTTCACACCACTTCACATCGCTTCACATTATGGCAACGAATCCATTGCCAATTTATTGATCCAAAAGGGGGCTGACGTCAATTTCGCAGCCAAACACAACATCAGTCCGTTGCACGTCACCGCCAAATGGGGTAAGACGAACATGGTATCGCTGTTGCTGGAAAAGGGAGCAAACATTGAGAGTAAAACTCGGGACGGATTGACGCCATTACATTGTGCAGCCAGATCCGGTCACGAGCAGGTTGTCGATATGCTGCTGGAACGTGGAGCTCCCATCAGTGCTAAAACGAAAAATGGTTTGGCACCACTACATATGGCCGCTCAAGGCGAGCACGTTGATGCTGCTCGCATTTTATTGTACCATCGAGCACCGGTCGATGAAGTGACCGTCGATTATTTGACTGCTCTGCATGTAGCTGCTCATTGCGGTCATGTACGAGTTGCTAAACTATTATTGGATCGTAATGCTGATGCGAATGCCAGGGCATTGAATGTAAGTTGATTGAGTGTGTGGGAATTACAGTTGAAGTAGAGTGCGACATTTATGCAATAAATTTTAGGGCTTCACTCCTCTTCACATCGCTTGCAAGAAAAACCGCATCAAAGTGGTCGAATTGTTGCTGAAACACGGTGCCAGCATCAGTGCCACCACAGAAAGCGGCTTGACTCCATTACACGTTGCTTCATTCATGGGCTGCATGAACATTGTTATCTATCTACTGCAACACGAGGCTAGTCCAGATGTTCCAACCGTTCGCGGTGAAACTCCTTTGCATTTAGCTGCTAGAGCTAATCAGGTAAATGATTTGTTGTTAGCCTGACATATAAACAACTCTAACCGAAAATATTCGTCTTCCTCCCAGACCGACATAATTCGAATTTTACTTCGTAACGGTGCCCAAGTCGACGCACGTGCACGTGAACAACAAACGCCACTACACATTGCCTCTCGTTTGGGTAACGTTGATATCGTTATGCTGTTACTGCAACATGGCGCACAGGTCGATGCGACCACAAAAGACATGTACACCGCTTTGCATATTGCGGCCAAGGAGGGACAAGACGAGGTAAAAGATTTAGTTTGTAGGAAAATAATGGATCACATCGATACGGTGTATTTGATGCAATTGTTTTGGATTAGGCATCAGGAATACTTCATTTAGGTTTTGTTCGTGTATGTAGTTAGGCAGATTGTGTCTGATTGTTATCACTCTCAACCCTTTGTTTTTCATTTTTATCTCGCTATGCAGTACTCAGTTGTTAAAAATTGGGGATCCAGATGTCGAAAAAAATTTCATTAACAGCTTATAAACAGGGCAGTAGCTACGACTAGGCAAGAGCTTTATAAAAAGAAAGAATCAATAAGGTTGACGGTGAAAGGGGCGAGAATTAATCCTTGCTCAAGAATAGTCGCTAAACGACTGAAGTCAAAACAATCTATGACCTAACTTCATCTCCTTTTGTCAATGAAAGTAAAATACACCCAGACCGAAGCACAAACACATTGCAATCGTTTTCACCTTAAAATAATCGATAAATCATCACAAGCAGAAACTTGGAAAACTATGAATTGCTGCACATAGCAACGCGACCGTCAATTTTGACAGTGTAGAACGAAAGAAAAATTTGAATTTGGTCTCCTTAGCGATGCTGTGTGTAGCTAGAGTAACTATAGCTACCGATACAGTAATGCCGATGAGACCTAACTCGAAGAGTTTTCTTTAGTACTACTGTCACCCTTGGCAGTTGTACAAAAGCAAAATTTTAATAAGGTTTCTTCCGCCTTGCTTCCACCTAAAGTAACTACACTCCATATCGCAACGAAAAGACTCTTACTGAAGGAGATCTATATCTAATTGAATTAGACTAATTTAAATGTTTCTTTAGTTCTCATGTCAAAGACAGTCCAAACAAAGGACAATTTTGAATTAGGTTCGCGTTACAGTTATAGCAACGTTACTTGTATACATGTCTTCAGTAACTGGTCTTACGTACAATTATACGAAAAACACCTAATCAACGCACTTCAAGCATGAGTGGTACTCTAAAGAGGGTACTGAAACTTAACAGTGTGTCACACAACTTTATAACACTGTAAAAATCATTTCATACAAAATAGTAGGCAGGTGTCGACTATGATCATTAGAGTGCGTTGACCTAATGCTTAACTGAAGTCTACTTTCCTTTGTTCTCTATTTTAACAAATTGAAGAAATTTTCGCGCTTCCTTGATTTTCGCATCGTTGAATGAATTTTAATTGAGCATTGGGTCATCTCGGACCCCTGAACAAGGTTCAACAAAAATCGGCAATAGATCATTTTCATGACCTTGTAAATGTCAGACACGATACCAATATTACCAGTAAAAACAAAGGAGCTGTCAGACACGATATCAAAATCTAACCTCAATTCCTTTGTTTTAATTCTTGGTTATGTGTGTTTACTGTTAAGTGAAAATGATCTATGGTGTTGTAATCGGTAGTGGCTGGAATTTTAATGGCAATGGTACAAAATCACCTATAGGCGGCGAATTTGGCACAATCATGACTTCTCATTACATGTCGTAAAAGGACGCATACTATGATGCGTGTGCCAGATTCCCCGATGCCCTCCGAGTCGACTAATAATATTCAAAAATATCAAAAAAAATAATTAAAATGAATTCAATGCACCGTGCTCTGTATGGGAGTAGTTAGGGCAGTGAGCCTGGAAAGAGTTTTTCGGAAATGCAACTATAAAGATGATGACTTAGTTCATGAAGACCACATTTTGTTTGGCTTAGTAAATTTAAATTTATGGTCTTTTTGACAAGAAACGAGTTTTTCCAATTGAAATCCTTACGTCTTCCGGTTTTTGTTTGCTAAAATGTATGTAACCCCAAGATTTATGATTTTTGAATAGATTTTATTTGTAGAAATTTATCTAAATTTTAGTTTGTTTTTGGTTATTTTTTTGTAAATCAAATATTTTTACCTGTTTTTTGTTTCATTATTTTTGTTAATATATCACTTTTTGGTTGATTAAATTTTGTTTTTTTATTTTATTTTTTACTTCTATTTTTATCATCCCGTCCCATATCTGAAGGTTGAAGTGCCTTGGGCCTTGTTTACTGAAAATTGGCAAAAACAAGTTTGGTAATTTCTGTTATTTTTAGTAGACAAGATTCCCTATATAGCAATTTGCGGAACTGTCAACTTCTAGGACGCATGGTTTATTCAAGGCTCTGAACCTTGGGTTTATTCACAAGAAAATCCAACTTGACGAAAATTATGTGTCAAGAGAGATTTTTCTTATAAAAATGCCAAGCGTCCCAGAAGTTGACAGCTCGCGAAATGCTCCACATTTCCTGTAAGGAGCAAAATTATCTCTACAGCTCAAAACTGGTCTTCGAGAGAGTCATTCCTTTATATGAGTTTATTTTATATTCAACTGTGATGGTGGCACTGGCAAGTTTAGGGCAATAACCTGCAGCAGTCTGATACACGATCTATTGTCCTGAGACATCTGATTTCATCATAAAAATATGTCTTGCAATTCTGAAACACAGGAAGCGAAGAAAGTGGAGGAAGAGGTTTGATCAAGAGATGTCTGACCTTATTGTCGCGATAGTTTCCAAAGCTCACTTTGGTAGTTCTGATCTCATTTTTTAAAAAGGTTTATCTTATTTAATGGATGAATGTGGTTTAAGAAATTTCCTACAGACTTTTACCGTTATACTCTGACTTCAACTGGCCGCCATTTTAAAGAGAAATATCTGTTCAATGAGCATAATGGGACAACCGTATTCGTTGTTTACTTCGAAGTGTAACCATGACAACAACGTCATTTCTATGAAATAGCGGCCCTCGAATCTGTTCAAAAAACAAAACGTTAACTTCCTTTCAGGTCGCTGGTGTTCTAATTGAAAACGGTGCATCACTTGACGCGACCACTAAAAAAGGCTTTACACCGTTGCATCTTGCTGCAAAATACGGTCACATGAAAGTTGGTGAACTGCTACTGCAAAAAGATGCTCCTGTTGATGCTCAGGGCAAAAATGGCGTAACTCCACTACATGTGGCTAGTCATTACGATCACCAAAATGTGGCACTTCTTCTACTGAACAAAGGTGCAAGTCCTCATTCAACAGCAAAGAATGGACATACACCGTTGCATATTGCTGCACGTAAAAATCAGATGGACATAGCCACAACTCTGTTAGAATACGGAGCTCAGTCCAATGCCGAAAGTAAAGCCGTAAGTGGAAACATTACAAATTATATGTCGTTAAAGGAAGATCTTAAATTGGGGGGAATCAATTGTTGTAGGGTTTCACGCCACTTCACTTAAGCGCTCAGGAAGGGCACACCGAAATGTCCAGCTTGTTACTGGAGCATAAAGCCGATGCCAATCATCAGGCTCGTAACGGACTCGCCCCAATGCATCTCTGCGCACAGGAAGATAAAGTGCAGGTCGCCCAAATTTTGGTCAAACATGGTGCAGAAATTGAACCTGTCACCAAGGCCGGATACACTCCATTGCACGTGGCCTCACATTTTGGCCAGTCAAATATGGTCCGATTTTTGGTACAGCAAAATGGAGCCAATGTTAATGCATCCAACGGAATCGGTACGTTGAATAGGTCAACCTGAATCTTACTGTGAGTTGTATACTCAAACGAATCTTATTCGTTTTTAGGATACACTCCATTACATCAGGCCGCTCAACAAGGACATTGTCACATTGTCAATTTGTTGGTGGAAAACAATGCCGATCCAAATGCATTGACTCAGGTTAGTTCAAAGCGACGAGTGTATTAGCCATCAACAACATTTTCATTTCGAAAAATTTGTAGAGCGGACAGTCACCACTCAATATCGCAAACAAACTCGGCTACATAAGTGTCGTCGAGTCGTTGAAAAATGTCACCAATCAAACCACATCTCCAATGCAAACGTCTGTTAACGAAGGAGAAAAATATCGTGTCGTCGCTCCAGAAGCCATGCACGAAACGTTCATGTCAGATTCAGAAGAGGAAGGTGGTAAGTTCCCTCGGATCGACCGAGTTGCGAATTTTCATTCAATTTTTTTTTCTACTCTACCATCAGGAGACGATAATGCAACGGATCAACCGTACCGTTATTTAACGGTCGACGAAATGAAGTCACTCGGTGATGATTCACTACCGATCGATGTTACACGCGACGAGCGTATCGATTCGAATCGAATGGTTCAGTCAACCGATTCGGCAAATTATCCGTCTGTTGTGATTGAAGATAGTATTAGTCCACAGCATATAACCCATGTGGACAAGAAATTGAACGATAGCAATTACATCATTGACAATGTCAAGCTCGATCGACATCCGCAACATGTTGGGTGAGTTTTACTTTCACTTTTGACTTCTAAGTTCGCTTTTAACGGAACATTGATATGGAGAGTTTACAGCTGCGTTGTCAGCTCAATGACTTGAATGATACACTGTAAACTCTGGTTCGTTAGGCAGCAAGTAGATAATATCCACTTCAGCAGTGGGCAGGCCCAGACTGGCCATATGGGCTAATCGGGAAAATTGCGATGCGCCCTTGGTATTTTTTACTACAATTGCTCTTACGAGCAGAATCAGGGCGCAGATTTCCCGACGCGTCTTTTAGTAGCCAGTCTGGCCTGGCAGTGGGCATAATTGACTTATGAGCTCGATTTGTATTTGCTTACGTCTTACCAGCAAAACAGTTCCTACACCTTTACTCCTGCATACCTTAGTCAATTCTTTGAATTGTTTTTAAAAAAAGTCCCAATCAAAAGTGCAGACTAATCAATTTTATCACTTTCCTATCGCTTACCTAACTGGATATGTAGTAAACTCCACTGGAAAAAGTAAGTTCCATTCACGACCAATCGAGTCATCCAACTAATCGAATTCGTTTCAATCAACAGCTTCTTGGTATCGTTTCTGGTTGACGCTCGTGGTGGAGCGATGCGTGGTTGTCGACACAGTGGCATTCGCATTATCGTTCCGGCTCGATCAGCTGCACAGCCGACTCGTGTCACGTGTCGTTACATAAAACCGCAACGTACTCTTCATCCGCCCCAATTGATGGAAGGTGAAGCTTTGGCCAGCCGAGTTTTGGAATTGGGTCCGGTTGGTGCCAAATTTTTGGGACCGGTTGTCATGGAAGTACCACACTTTGCGTCACTGCGCGGAAAAGAACGAGAAATTGTCATATTGCGATCGGACAATGGCGAAACGTGGCGAGAACATTCCATTGATAATTCCGATGAAATTGTTCAGGAAATACTGAACGATTGCTTCGAGCCAGAAGGTCGGTTTGATTCAAATACTGAAACCAGAGTCATCACTAAAGTTCCTGCCATTTTTACAGATCTGAATCAAATGGATGATTTGGCCGGTGGTCGTATTTGCCGTTTCGTTACATACGATTTTCCGCAGTACTTTGCCGTCGTGTCACGTATTCGTCAAGAGGTTCATGCTATTGGACCGGACGGTGGTATGGTATCCAGCACTGTTGTTCCACAAGTCCAGGCAGTATTTCCGCAAGGAGCCTTGACGAAAAAGATCAAAGTTGGCCTTCAGGTAAATCTGTTCAAGCCGCGAAAGGGCATTGCGCCCGACAAACTACGCAAAATTAGCGTCAATCATGTTCCAAAGAAGAAACGATTTTCTCTAATGTGGTAAACTAAACGTTACCCGAAGCAACGGATTTATAATTGCGAGGAAAAACATCCATTTAGGCAAGGTCTCACAAAATTAGGTTATACTCAAAGCATGCTGCCATTTTTTTCACTAGGTAACTCAAAAATTCGAATTTGTGAAGCTGCATAAATCAAGAAAAAAATATTGGTCGGTAATGTTGCTCACATGTCAAAATTCAATGTTGAATGGACGTGTGCAGCAACATTACGAACTAGAATTTTTTACGTTGATTACCCCACAGAGCCAATGACAATGTAAGACCTTGCATTTATAGCCTAAGTAAACTAATCAAGTCGTCCATATCTACAGAATAAAACACTTTTACAGTCAGTAATAGACATAGTTGATTACATTCAGTCATATAAAATTGAACGAAACGCTTAGTCATAAAGAAAAAGCCATAAAAATAGTTCCGCACCTATCGATTATGCCAAATATGTCATTTAACATTAAATTCTTCCAATCGAATAGTTCTGCTTGTTATCATGGTAGTAGGCAGAGTAAGCACTAGAAGGAAGCGCAAATCATTGTTTCATTATCCAAGACATTTCTCTCGAGTTATAAATTTCTACACCCAGTATCGATCGAAATGTCGCCAATTTTGCCTTTTGGTTACGCTGACTAGAACCGTTACCTCATATAGGAGTAGTGAAGCTCTCCCAAATTAACTACACGTTAAATTGATTAGGTCAGAGTTTATTTTATTGCAAAGAGAATCCCTATTTTCGACGGAAAGTCGACAAAAATCGTCTTCAATAGCTAGGAATTGAAATTGTTTTCAGAATATATTTCAGGTTAAAGCTATGTCGAGGTTGACAACCCCTAGTATTCAAAACTGCTCGTTGACACATAAGTTAGAATCAAAAGATTTCACGAACGGCAAAAAGTCACATTCCTACACTAGTGCGTAAATATTTACCCACTCTACCTTGATCGCACTGATGTATTGTAAGTAGCTATTTTCGACGCTATCTTTTTACGCACTAGATGTGAGGCGATCACTTCGATACAAGTTCCGAATAAGATTTCTTTTGCACTTCGATGTCGAAAGGGTTACAAATAACAAAATGACTTTAACGAACTAGTTCGGAAAAAATACATGAAGGACGTTCAATTGCCACATCCAGTGCGAATAAAAGCATCATTCGCGTGTAACTCACTCTGTTATTTTTCTCATCTAATCTGTAAAAAGACGAGACATCGAACGCTTCCACTTTAGTGCTCAAAAATATTAACTATTAACTATCGGCCTGTATTTAAAGGAAGAATCCTAGCGATCTCAGCTGAAAATCTAATAATATTACTCTTATTCGTCACTCCGTCATGAAACGACGATGGCAGTAACGGAAGCTAAAAGAAACGAAAATTGCATTAGTATTTTGTGCATCGTGTTGGATAAAGTCCTTTTTGTATATCAAAACACTTAAATATTCCATGCGAACGGAGCGAGTTCGGAAATTTACGACGGACCTGTGGTACAAAAATCAGCTTGTACAACAAAGAGCATACTTCCCTTTTTGCAATTGACAACTACAATAGACCGAAATAATTAAAAATAAAAGTGACACACAATCAATGCAAATGACATTCGATTCGATACAAGTGCTGAAAAGTATGTCAGAGTTTAATTCGCACTTCATTCCTCTTACACTACAACAATGGATAGAGCAGTTTCATTGTTTTTTTTTTAACGGCGAGTAAACGTAGTGAAGTGCAGATTAAGCTTTAAAGCTTAAATAATCAGAGAAATGTTAAGTTGGTACGCCTTCTGCGAGATACCATAAACATGTAGTGAAATGACTTGGATGGATTTTTTTCAAAAAGTCGGAGCCCGAAGATTCATGGATCTGAATACTCCAAAACCGCTTTCATATCCGTCTATTGGCTAGTGGTGAAGGTTGAAAGGTCGAAAAAAGGGTGCTTTTGTCCGTGATTAACACGTCCTACAGACGATGAGCTGAGCACTCATGTGTCACGGCTCATTGGACAGGTACTGTCCAGGAGATACGGGACAAGGACATATATGTCCTTAACCGTTGTCCGAAAATCACGGAAAGAATGTTCGAATCAAAAGCCGAAAATTTTGATGAACTTTGAGAGGTGATATTTCGAACCTGGTGAATGTTTCTGTTTACATCAGTGGATGCCCTGATAGAGCTATACATTAACTTTACAATGATACCCCACATAATGAAGTGGGATATTGTCCCTCTACTATGGGGCGAAATGCCGATTCTTAGAAAATCGACAAATTATGATGTTTGAAAACCCCAAATCACAAATAAAGTGTTCAATTAGAATTGTAGCAATCTGTGATAATCATTGATACTTGGTACTAAATACCCTGGTATATGAGAAAGAATGGAGCCAAAATTGTCTCCCATAAAACGCAACTGTCATTCACATGTCAATTTTATCTCGCCGAAGGCATACCAACTTTTCATTTCTCTGTTGTTGCAATTGATTTCTGACATTGCTACCAACATCACAATCTATGATAATGTAATTGTCAATCGCAAAACATCGCATTATAACATTACCATTATAAACTATAAACTAACCATATAAAGTTCCCCCTATACAGACCTAGTAACTCAATAATTTTTAAAAATCTAAAAACTCAAACAAAACTTACTAACCAAAAAATTTACTAAAATTTTGTACTTTAATTTTCATATAACCAAAAAAAAACATTTATTCTTTTACAATACATTTTAATGCTGTAATTGTAGTACTAAAAAGCAAAATTTAAAAAAAAATTGAAATGTAAACTAACTTTATTTTTAACAATTTAACATATGAAATAAATTGAGTGCCCAATAAATTTAGTTGAACTAACAATAAAAAAAAATTGTTTTGTTAATTTTAATTTATTTAATCAAATTTAAAACACCGAGAAGCCAAAGTTCGAATGTAAAATTGACCGTAGAGTTTAAATTAACACTAAAAAAATAGAACTCTATAAACATATAACTTAACTTTACTAACAACATGTTTTATTAGCGGGCGCAACAAATAATTTACATCAAGTTAAAATAAAATGAAATTAAATTTAACTAAATTTATTGGGCGATAAAGCTCATTCTTCTAATCAATAAATTAATTCAAAGTATGTCCGGTATTAAGTAAACAAAAAATAATTTTAATCTAATCATTTGACTAATATCAACATATCGCTACATTTCCCGTCAAATTTTCAGTTCACTTTAAATTGTGTACCGGGCTTTAATGTTTAATTAGAGACAAGAAAAAACAACTTGCGAAATACAGTTAACTTTTTAACTTTTGTATGTGGTTGTGTTACCAAAACTGCATTTCAACTGCTTAGTTTACCACTACACATAAAAATGTTTTGTAAATTGATGAATAACGCTTTGATATTGATACAAAAGTTTTTTGTCTATCCAATCAATCACTGCGATGTGCACAGTAAATGTTTTACAATTTATGAATTTGGCGCAAAAAATTTGAAATTTCCAAAGAAAAATTCAAATTTTGCGCCAAATTTGAATGCAAGTACGACGAAATAGTGGAACATTTACCGCACGCACGCTCGTCGTATTTCTGCGGAGTCTAACTGTGGATTTACATAGCAACGTAAAAGTGACAGATGCAAAAATTTTCTAATACGGCAACTCGAAATTTCAATCATAATTTTAATTTTATGAATGAAATTTCGGGTTGCAGTATTTAAAAAACATTGCATCTGTCACTTTTACGTTGCTATGTAAATCCACGGTTAGTTTTATTCAACCGATTTTTTTTTTAAATAAAATCATTAATTCATCCTTATGTTTCTCCCGTGTCAGTGTGGCATTGTTTGCACAATTCTTTCATTTTATTGATGTTTTTTTATTTGCTTGCGCCCAACTTATTATATTATTTTGCAACATCGTTATTTTGAGTCAATATGACAGCAGTTCCCATAATTTATTTACTTTTTTACGTTAAAAATATTTACATTCGAGCCTAGCTTCATTCTGTCGCATAGCATATTTATATCATGTTCATGTAACGGTATAATTAACATAACCTCTAAAGGAATAACCTTGGCTTTATTTCTCGCTTCGTGTTCATAAATATGTTTTTTTCGTTTTATACCTTACTTGAACATGGTGTATAATGTTGCACGGATCTGCGTTGACCTGTTCTCAATTCTGGAGTTCTGACCTTCCGATGTGGCTGGCGTGATGAGAGGAAGTCACATCGACCTTCGTAGCGGTAAAATTGACTTATCAAGTCAAACGTTTTTCTGAAGCACTGACCATTCCTTATGTTGAAAACCTATAAGTAACGAGTGTGACACTGCGCTTGGAGATCTGGTTGGATGATTAACGATGATGAAGAAAAAAAAAACACCCACAAACACCAAAAAATACCTTGGAAAACACATAACTCACAAATTACACATAAAACAGAGACATGAAAGACGCCTGAAATCCAGTGTTGCCAGACAGAGTTGTAACTCGAGAAATGCGCTTCTTTCGAAGTTTCGAAATTTATACTCCGCTTTTAAATTTATGCATAGGAAGGAACCTACACATACATTTGACATCTCAGAAAGTTATATTTATGGAGATTTTAATGATTTAAGACCTGTACACCCCGTCTGTGTTCTAATGCTAATGGGCTTACATTCACCCGGAAAAGTAACGTTACGAAGCCAATCTTTTACACGATTTTGTTTCACTTGAGTTCGACAGTGGCTTTAACGAACCTAGGAAAAAAAGGTTTAAATTTCAAGAGCATTTTATCATCACAGAGCATCATCATTCACGCATCATAAAACTCGGTATCTTTCGTGTGATTTTTGACCTCAGCTTCGCCTCGGATCATCAAACTTAACACGAAAACTTAGCTTTTCAACTTTTTTTCTTGTCATGTAAATACTATTACAACTTTCGTAACTTGGCTTAAATCACGCCCCTTAATAGATCTTATTTTCCGCAACTTTAGATTGACTCCTACTTTAGGTATACATAAACGACGCCAAAAAGACCTAATTTAAAATTTTCTTTTGTTCTTATGTCAAGTTGACAGTATGACAAGGGAAGATTTGAATTAGCTCGAGGTGACACTTTCGTCATTCTGTACCTAAATGGAAAGTTTTGACCGTTTTCAATGCAACCAAGTTAATATCCCCGATTCACCGACTCGAGATCAATAGGCAGTGCGTACCCAAGTGAAGGATTGTCAGTGTTAACATTCACACGTTCGTAAGCTCAAAACACTTTATATAAATAAGTGGAGACTCATGCTACTAATCTAGTAAGAAGGTGGGTAAAAATATTCGCAAGCTTCAGATGCGAAAAATATGGTACTGATCGGTAATGGTATCTCAACAGCAATGATTACGCAATCGAGTAAAATGCATTTTAATCTTTGGACATGTATTGAAAGTTAGAAAATCCAAAGTGAATTTCTTTACTCATTTCGATAATAAATCTATGCACAGGCTCAACCCATTGATCCAGACCTAACGGCTAAATTACTTGGGCGTGGGGTCGCCGTCTCTCCAATCGTAACGGTTGAGCCGAGACGTCGTAAATTCCACAAGGCGATAACATTGAGCATGCCAGCGCCCAAAGCCCATAGCCAAGGAATGATAAATCAGTATTCCGGAAATGCGCCAACTTTACGGTTACTCTGCTCAATAACAGGTATGTGTTAACGTTTATTGTATGGAAGCTATCAATGAAAAATGTTTATATCAAAAGAAAATTTGAACCGAACGAGAAATTTCGTATTCTAACATTTTAAATATACCAAATGCATTGTTGTGTTTCCATTTTTCAGTTTTTAATTATTTGGGATTTTTTTTGTGTTTTTAATATTTTTTTTTTTTTTGAAAAATTTTTGTGTATTTTTACAAACTAAAATTTTAGTCAAGAGTTGCCGTTATTTATACTAAATTTTCATAAAAACTTATCAAAGCTTTTCACCATGATGCTTACGATTTTTGTTAATTTGAAAAAGAAAAATTGCCAATAAGGTACATAGCAAGGAGATTGATATATGCCCGAATTCGAAAAAAATCTTTATTTTAAACAATTTATCAAAAATGTTAAGCTTTTAAGTGATCATTGTCAACTGGCAAGAACTTTTTTAGAAAAACACTTCCCTATATTTTCCTGAATTTTCTCACATTTTCCCGTGGCTTCCAATATTTTCCTTAATTTTACAAAAAAAAATAGTTTTGTGAAAATTTGGTAAAATGAAGGAAATTGTTGGAAAATGTTGGAAATTTAGGAAAATGTGAAGAAGTGATTTCCCAAAAATAGTCCATGTTGTCAAGTGAACGTTTGAAGCATAAAAAAAGCTCTTTCGCATCTACATCTAACTACATCCACCATTCAACATTTTGCTTTTCACTTCGAATTAGATAGTTCTCACTAGACTAGATCGCCGTCAATGAATCTGATTGTCTGAAGCAATGGCCACGAATAAATATCAGCAAATTGTACATTGAAAGTTAAATACAGTGGATCAAGATATCCTATGTTAACCGTTAAACAAAAAACACAGTTATCTGCTCGTTTAATTTAATAAAATATATTTGTCGTCGTTATCGATAACTGACGACAAGCCGTTTCGAAAGAGTGTATCCTTTACATTTCCGGTTTCCTTCTTGTCTGAAGTTTTCCGATCTGAGGCCTAGCTAAGGTCAGTAAATACAAACACAATCATTTCCATCATGTGTCAGTTTTCAAGTGTCTAAATTTCACTGACGTCGACTGTAACTTTGCTTCTTATTTGACTAACTTCAGATGAATTTTTATCGTGGTTTTCCCATTCGGAAACGCCTACAATATTTAAAAGCAATTGAGCATGAAATGTACTTTCCAGAAATATTTCTCCACATAATTGGGAATCCGTTCTCTTTGCTTTTTCAAATCCCGTAAAATTATGATGCAAATTAATTGGACATTCAGTCACAATAATTGAATTTCTCCTAAAGGATACTCTATTTATTTCTAAGATTTCTCGTATATTTGTTACTCTCAATAAATCCTTTTTCTGAAAGATTTGTTACCGTTCGGGACTCGTAACTGACAAGAACTCATATTCATTGTTGAATAATTTTCTCTTGAAAACTCATAGCTACCAAAGAGCTGTACCTACTGACGAGTCATGACTACAGCTCTCAAGCCAGGACCGCACTGGCTGATTGTGCTATATCTAAAGCTCCAACAAAAATATCGCACACTATGTCCAATCCAAGCCTGCCTCAAGCAGTAGCAATTTCAGTAAAAACTGATGCTAGGCACAGATATGGAGAGACAAATAGAAACCAAGAACAGTTCCATCAAGTAGCTTCCGCTATTTGATGCAATGCTCAGATGTTTAAACCGAACGCTATCGACAGCTTCAATTTGGCGCGAAATTTGAATTTGAACTGAATTCGAAAAACGTGAGGTCGGGATCTTCCTATTCTTTCGCACCTTTTTGATAAAAAATCAGTGATTATCTCGTAATCTGAAGTATCATGGTAGTCAAAATTAAAAATATCTAAAAACTTGTTAAAAGACAGCAGTCACTGCTAAAATTTTAGGATGTTGTTGAGGTTAAAAAATTGATTGTAAAATTAAACTAATCAGTCGATTCAACATGGGGGGTTTTGTAACGGGTTGTTGTCAGTTTATTTATTTAAAAAAAATATTTTTATTTCAATTTGTTCACTTTACTTATTGTATACTAATGCGTAAATGCCTATGTGCACGCATTCCTCTACATCAAAGGTGTGTTTCGGAAAAGATCTCTAAAAGGTAACTAACAAAAAGAAAAAGACACTAGAAAAGAACTTAAAAAAAGAAGAAGAAAAAATTAAACCAAAATACAAGTCGAAGTCAAAGTCAATATTGATTAATACCAGCTTGGGCAACCTAATTTATATTACTTCTTGTTCATTATTACTTATAAATTACTATTTTATTAGTCTGGATAAATATAAATATTTTAATATAAATTTTGCATTTTTTTAAATTTAAGTTTTTTGGTTTTTTTGATTTTTGTTTTTATAAAAAAGATTATTATTTCAAAAATAAACATTTTCTGTCACTTAAACTTTTCTAATGCAAAAGGACGAAAGAAAAAATAAACAATTTATGGTATATGAATTACGTTGGGCGCCATATACGTTGAAAAAATACGGCAAAAAAAAATTTCAACCAACATAATTTGTATTTTTGTTTGCTAAATATTTACTAAATTAGTAAAAAAAAAAACTTTGAAATCGTTCTCTTGAGAACGATACACTGCAATGCTGCAATGAATTAAAACATTTTTTTTCTATTATATTACACTGTCACGATTTATGAAAATTACGCTTATTCAAAACTTAATATTTTGAAATATGTTTTTATTACAAAAAATGGAAAATTAAATGAAAAATTTTCTTTTTTCTTATTTTTTTTTTAGTTTGTTACATACCTTTATAACTGGTATTGGTAAAAAAGAAAATTGAATGAAAAAGTATATTCCTTACAATTCGGACTTTATTATGGAAATCAAAATTTTGTTGAAAGTTAGTTGCCCATAAGGGAACTTTTCTGAAACCGTTGCTACAAACCACTTCATTATTTACTTATTTTTTGAAATTATTATTCTATGTATTATATATGTATATTTGTGCATACTTTCTATCTATAAACAATTTTCAACCCATTCCCTTTCGAACTAAACGGGTGTTGGTTCTTTTAACAACTGAATTCCTAGATTATTAGTTTTATTGTGTAATAGGCCAATTCAATTCTGACAAATATTGAAGGGTGAATGTAACTCATTCCGAAAGAGTTTTATTTCAAATATTCTAAAAATTGATCGGTTAAGGCTGATATACAACACGAACGAGACGTAAAATTTAACTTATTTAATTTTGTCTGTCTGTAATGGTATGATTTACTTCCTAGAGGTTTGTCATTTCTTTGCCACTGTGGCTATTTTTGATCTGCATCATTTAATGCAGAGTATCCTAAGATGCTATTATATCATCTCACTGATTGCAGACAGGCTTGTACTGTCCATACTGACCATCCTGGTGGGATTTTTTAATTTTTGTATGAATACATACATCGTCCGGTGGGTGTTTTGGTAGCCAGTCTGACACTTGTTTCAGAAATTAATAGTTACTTGTAGATCTATTAAATTGAGAGAGTTTATAAATATTCATACGTAGATAGTGACTTTCTGCGTCCTGGACGCAATATTATTTCTATAGACCGAAGAGAGCGATTTTCGAGAGCGGCAGCGATAGACATAGATCGATCGGTATGCTGAGTCATAAGAACAATCTAAAGCACCTTCATTTCTCTCTTGTACATACAACCAAACAATTTCCAAGTGTAAACCATATTTGCGGACAGATCATTGTTTCAATTTATCATTAGATTAGATCGATTAATGATTAACATTATGTAAGCAGACAAAGATTGAATAAAATTTACCTTTCGCTTTCGTTCGTACTGTATACTGAGCCTTAGACAAAATGTATTGAGTCAATTACTTTTTCGATAACACTGTTTCGTAATGGTCATAAACATTAATTGCTTAAGCCAATCATTCAGAGCCTATAATCACCATCACCATCATCGTCGTTGTAATTTTAATTGTTTTCGATTCATTAAAAAACAACTGCCAAATTTTATCGTTTCGTTTTTGTGAGTAGTTTAGACATTGTTTAAATGGTTTACTAATTTAAGAGTTTTTTTTGAAACATTATTCTGTGATTTTTTACTACTACCTACTTGCTACTAACTTTGACGTACAGTTCGCTATTGATTTAAGATGATAGAAAAATGATTTAAATTCGATAGACTCAATGGAAAGCTTATAATTTCACAGAAAATGTTCAATATACCGATATATGTACATATATAATGTAAAAGGAAACTAGACAAAAAAAATTATTTTTGCATGAAAATCAGTTTCTTTTGAAGGTTTATAGTAATGGTTTCAAGAAATTATACCATTAAGATTATTCTTTTTTTACCTTCTCGTCTTTATTTTCATTTTTTAATGTGATCTAGAAAGCTTATCTTTTCAGTTGTTCATTCGTTTATCATTTGATTTTTGTTTATATTTTTTGCTTACAATATTGGTCTTTTTTAGCAACACAACCTCACAGTTGATGATCCTTCTATATCTTCAGTCAAACCAAATGAAAATAGCCCTAGAAAAGCAATTTCAGATCCTCAATATTAGCTCTCCGGAGATGTTTAACAGCTATTAACACAAAATTTGAATTTTTATTTGCAATATTCAAATTTCGCGCCAAACTTTTGCTTAAAAAGAAATAATAGCCAGTGAAATTTTGATAGCGAAGAGTCAAGTCTTTGTCATACTCATTTATCGTATGTTTTTCATCGGATGGAGAATTTGAATAAGTTTCCCACACGCAAAAAAAGTCCAACGAAAACGGATTTGCGCCCAAGGTCTAAGTCAATTGTGAGGTTATGTTGCTAAGAACATTGCTTTAGTAAGATTTATCTATATTTAGCGGCTTCACAATTTTTTACATCAATTGAATTCGAAAAAGCAAAAACAAAAATTATTTTCTATAAATAGGTGGTCCATCGCGCGCACAATGGGAGGATGTGACTGGATCGACACCATTGACATTTGTAAATGATTGTGTATCGTTTACCACGACAGTGTCAGCAAGATTCTGGTTGATGGATTGTAGAAACATAAGCGAAGCTACCAAAATGGCCACGGAGTTATATCGGTATGTGTAGTAGCAATAAGTTGGTTGCATCGGGATTGTTTGCTAGACTCAAGGACTAAAGCTTTCATTAAAAACTGATAAAGAGTTTAGCTCGGAAGAAAATAATGTTTTACTACTTCCAAACCGTCGAACCGACACACCGACAGCATTTGAATTAACCAACGTTCGAAAAATTATAACGGCAACTCACGCCTCTGCGTGATACAATATGCACGTCAATAACAACTGGGTTGTGCGGGAGAGAATCAACACAGTTTCATTGCATTTTTGAAAGAATTCTCTCCCATACAATCTCTTAAAAATCCATGCAAACATTCACATGCTGTCCTTATCATTTCTCTGTTGACAATGTAATTTTCATCGATACATTATTAATGATTGACTATAACTCGTTTCACAGAGCATATGGTCTCAATTAAAATTATCTCAAGAAACACTCCAAGACACTTATCGGTAATAGTTGTGTTCATTTGTTCAAGCACTTTCAAACTCTATGAGCGGTGGCTCACAGTCGACCATTCCGTCGCTGTAGCGCGTCTCATTTAAATTATCGCTGCAAGACCTAACATTACTATGTAAGAACGGTTTTTACAACAGCACAAAACTGTTATCTATCGAAAGTAGTTCAAATATTTTTTAAGTGGAAATTACTATCTCCCGTCTCACCGTTTTACCCTAATTAATAAACTCTAAATGTGTGTTCACAGGGAAGCCATTCATGTACCATTCATGGCAAATTTCGTAGTATTCGCCAAACGAGTCGATCCAATGGAGGCTCGACTACGTGTATTCTGCATGACCGACGACAAAGAGGACAAAACACTTGAGCACCAAGAAAATTTCACCCAAGTAGCTAAAAGCAAGGACGTTGAAGTGCTCGAAGGCAAACCACAATACACTGAGTTGGCAGGAAACTTGATACCGATCACAAAATCTGGCGAGCAGCTCCAATTTCAGTTCAAAGCGTTCCGTGAAAACAGACTTCCGTTCAGTGTTCGCGTCAAAGATCAGCACGCCGATACTGTCGGTCGAGCGTTATTTATGCGTGAGCCACGTGTTGCTAAGGGTGAACAGCCGCAGCAACCGATTTGCATATTGAATATTGTCTTGCCGGATAAGATATTGCCCGATCATATATCGGTGATGGACGACAGAAGGGACGTTATTACTCGAATCGACCTATCCAAATACAATCAAAGAGCATTGGACAGTCAAAACTACTTGGGTGATTTAAGAATCGTCGACATCTCCAATCTGTTGGGCAAAGATTGGGTTCGATTGGCACCGGAAATTGGTATCACCGAAGATGAAATCAGCACCATCAAAGAACAGTATCCCAACAGTACAGCCAGACAGGCACAATCCATGCTCCGAATCTACCAGACACGAAAGGAAAATGAAAAGATCATATTGGAAGAAGGACTGCGAACTATTGGGCGTGACGACATAATAACGAAATGCATGAAAATTACGAGCTACATCGAAACGAGTAGGCATTATGACCCAGTAGCAGCCACCAGACGAAGTACCGGTTTTGAAAATGGTTTCGAAGAACGAGACCTGATGAAAGATTCAGAATCACTGGAAGAACTGGTATTCAATGAAGGTGAGTAACTGTTTCACATGTGTAACATTCTCGATATGCTTAAGGTGTCGCTGTTTTAATATGCCACATGACAATGACTTGTTCAATCCTTCCAGGTAACCGATTACAGCAATTGCACGAACGTGAAGAACTGAAATACTCAGCCGAGGAGAAGATTGTCGAAGACTCTGAGTCTGAAGAAGATGAAAACGTTAAGAAGAGTGTAGCTGAACGGCGCGAACAAATTCAGAAAAGGCTGTCAATCGAGCGACAAATTCCCGCATCGTCACAGAAGAAGGAAATCGTTCAAGAGATTACCGAAATCAAACGGCAAAGTTTGATCGAAGACAAAAAGGCATTGCACGAAGAGGAGATTATAATGCGAGCCCCAACCGACAACATCATCAAACCGACTTCGATACCCGAACCGATAATTAAATTGAAATCGACTCGGAAGGATGAGACTGTCGATTTAAGTAAAAGCGAATTCGACAAAGAGTTGCAGAACAAAATCAAAACGTCGATCAAGGGTCTGGATGACTTTGAACATAAAATTGACGACGTTCAACGGGTGATGTTTGAGACGGACAAGAAAATCGAATACGATAGCACTGTAACGGAGAAGTCGTTGAAGTCACTGGCTGACGAACCAGTGAAAAAAGCTGAGATTTTTTCAAACTTACTAGAGGACACACCGAAGCAACCAATTTCCGACAACAAGCTGCAAGAAAATCTAAGCAAAAAATCGGACACCATAACAACGATACGATTTTTGCAACACGAAAAAGAAGAATCAGCCAAAGTGATGAAAAAGACTTCTCCCAAGGACACCACGGACGATCTGATCCATCCGGAGTTGGCAGCAAAACTGAACGTACAAATGGACAAAATCGTTGATTTTGTCGAAGTTGAACGGGAAATTTTGTCGCCGGTGAAGTGTGAAATCAAGAAAACCATTTCATCAGATCAGATCGACGCAGAACTTTCGTCCAAATTGTCGAAGCAAAAGGAAAAGGCCGAACGAATTGTCGAAGACGAATCAGTGATAGATCAAGCACAGTCGACAATTGGTGACGATGAATATGTCAAAGACCTCCACACAGAGAAAGCAGCAGCCGGTCCCAGTGCAGAGAGCTCGATTTCACAGATTCTAACGGACAGCCAGCAGATTTTGTCCGACAACATGTTGGTTCAAGCTCAAACGTCCAAACTGAAAGAAAATGTGTCGTCCACCGTTCGGTTCCTGGAGCAGGAAATCGAAGATGCAAACAACTTTGTGGAGAGAAAGAGTGAAGTGATTCCGAAGACTGAAATAGAGTACGTGGCTGATATTAAAATGGAGCGTAAGAGTTCACGCGGTCCATTCGTTAGTGACACCGATTCCGATGAATTCTACAAGACGATTGAAGAAAAGATCACCAAAAAATTGAGCCAGGATATGAGTGCAATGAAGGATGACATTGCCACTGCATGTAAGTTTTTCTTTCGCTAATTTTCAAAGTTTTTGAATGTTTCAAGCATTAAAAACGTTTTTGCGTTAGTCATCGAGATTATCGTCAATTTATCGTAACACTCATCTAAGCCTCCAAACGTCTGAGTTCTCGTTCTTCCAAATTAATTCCAAACTCAAATTTAAAAAACTGCTTGAATGCATGAGTCTATTGAAGTCTCATCGTAAGAACCAAAAGATTGCAATCCATGGGATGCGTACTTTTCGTCTGGTCTCCATTTTGACAGTGGCATTGACGCAAGATTATATTGAGCCTGTGGTATTGTTATTAAAATGGCTGCGTTCCCTCAAAGCGTTTTATTCCATCCCACCATTTGGAGAGTGTTTCAGGAAAATCTTTTGTTGTCAACTCCATTCAGACAGCTAGTAGATGTTTTACAAGACAGCACTCTCAGTCGTTGTACCTATTTTTCCTTAGACCTGAAATTCAATTGGAAAATTGGATTTTCTTACCAGTCTTAGTAGGTTTAATTAGAAATTCGAGAGGCTGAAGAGTGATGGATGACAATCATACACCTTCCTGTCTTCAAACAGCCTTTTAATCATATCCAGCAAATGTGTTGGTACCCAGACATCCCTAAATTGTTGTACGTCCTCGGCATTGCATAGACTGGAAGCACACTGTCAATTTGAGAATTGCTGACAGCGACAATTGTGCTGCGTTTTTCATTGTCTAGTTTGAGATGAAAATTGGATTACAATGGCAAACGCAGCACAATTGTCGCTGTCAGCAATTCACAAATTGACAGTGTGCTTCCAGCCCTAATTAGGTTTATGTAAAGGTGAAGAAGTCGATATGGTAACCGGAGATATTTTTATAGAATTTTTGGAATTTTTTTAAGTTTTTTTATGTCAATAATTTATGACCTGCCATTTTGTTCATAAGCCCGTATTAGAAGCTCAAGTGTATTAAAATGCTTCCATTTGTATGTTCGCAGTATCACAAGAAATATCGATATCACAAACACCACCACCAACACCAAACGACTACCTACACCAGCGCAGTGAAGAAGAAACTAATGGTGAGTACACATCCAATTTTGATTGTATTGTTCACACACACAAAATATATATTTTATTATAAATGTGAAATCTATGTTATGCTCTATAAAAATCTATTACAATCAACCATTAAATGCTAAAAAAAATAATCGAAATTGTCTTTATTCGAAATGGTCTTACAAAAGTAAAGAAAAACAAAATTGAAATGAAGACAAGCCAAGCGCCATTTTTTATTCTATTGCAAGCCATCAAACACTTCACTGTAATCAGCTCATTTTTTTTAAATAGAAAATTTTTGTCTCTTCATTCGTACTGCAAAATCTATTACATTTTCAAATTTGTGTTTTTTTTTTCGTTTCAAAAAAAATCGTTTAGTAACCGTGCAATCCGTTGTTCCTCGCTAGCCTCCCAACTCCAATAGAGCTTTTCCGAATTGGCTAAATGATTTATGTTTGAATTTAATTGTATGACGCAACATATATATAAATGTTAAACATTAATTATACGTATACTCCACATTTATATATTGAGTGACCTGCAAACACACACTCAATGGCAAAAATTTATTTTCTAAATTCTACTTAGTACAAAAAAGAAACGTCACAACGCGATATATTCCAATTGCAAAGTTTTTTTTAAATTTTGTTTTGATCCTAAAAAGAAAATGAAAAAAAAAAATATTGGTTTGCAGCGACCTTCAATGTACAAGATTTCATTACACTTTGAAGTGTTTCGTACGAAAAAGAAATTTATTTTCCGTTACAATAACACATAAACTGCGACCTGGAAAAACCGAATATCGAACCAATTTCTAGGGATTCTTGTAATTCTATTAGTTTGACATTACAGAACTTATTTATTCGTTTCACGTAGTGGTAGTGAAATTGTGTAATTTGGATGTATTTTGTCGGTCAGAAATATTTTTTCTTTGGTCAGCTCATGTTGCTTTTCGTTAGTAAGCAATTGTGGTTTCGTTTAACAGACGAAGGACCAGATTTTTATGTTCTGCCTTTTTGTTGGACTACTAGCAGCTCGGTACGAAATCTTAAAATCTACGGAAAAATATTTTTCCTCCACCGTCTAGAAAAATGGATAATCCACAAATGTAAGATAATTTATCCTTAATTTGTCCACTGAGTAAATTCAGGTACCTAGTACATGGAACTTTCACAGCTGTCGCATGCAAAAATGTGTGTTGCATTCACTTTCACAACATTATTGGATGCAACAGCTGTCAAAGTCCTTCACTTAAAATGCCTATTGAGCTAACTTTCTTCATTGAACCCAGATGACAATCGTATTCAAGCTATATCCCGTGCAGGATTGCCAACTTATCGTTTCTCTGTTATTTTTGAATGAAAATTCCAACTTTCGGTGGAGGAAGTTTAGTCTAGATTTTTGCTGGATTCACAGTCTAACAAACTGTGGGGTTCGAAAGGTGACATCCAGCGCTAGTAACAGTAAGATACAATTTTGTGCTACAATATGGCGCTACATTGTCCCTTTTGTTGAAAATAGATTGATAGAAACCTTGTTATGGTAACCGCCACCAGAAATATTGTCAAATAAATTCAAGTAGGTGATGTGACATTGTCACAGTGACAAGGGTCTGAGGAGTGTGGTATATTTGAAGCGTTATTATTGTCAAATAAACACACACAAAGCCCTGCTTGTTTGACTGTTTTTTTAAGGTCTATTATTCCACTAGCTAATTTTGAGAGTCCCGCGAGAGTCAAAGTTGGCTTAAATATAATCAGATAAGGAATAATTTTCGTTAGGTTGCAAAATTGCAAAATCCGAAAATTATGATTCTTTCCCGCCACTCTTAAGGGAAATTATTTCGCTAATCGAATAAAAAATTTTGCTGACCGAAAAATACATGCCAATTGTACACACGTACACACCTACTCGTTGAAAATGGATACTGAAAACCGATGTTTTGTGTTATTGTGCAGAATTAGTAATTTATTCTTGCTTGTGATTTTCAACGTAGAGCATTGTGTCTTGTGTGTTCTTTGTCGTTTGTTTATTTTAACCGAAGAAAAGAAAATTATTTTCCTTTCGAACTCTAATTTAAAAAAATATTTTTTTCGTTTTGTTACTTTAAATTTATGTTTGTACAGTTTTTTTCATTTAACCAACAAAAAAAGATTTAATAATAAAACCAAAAATAATTTTGACTGCAAACAGCAAATTTTGTAAAAACCGTAGCAAATAAAATTTACTTCCGTTTTTATTAACAAAATATAAAACTGCTACAACGGGTAAGTTAAAAAGGAGAAAGAAAAAAAATTGATAAATTTCCACACCGGATTCGTTTTCACATTTTCAGTGGAGAAAGAAATGAATTTTTGAAAAAAGCAAAACATTTTTCGTATAATTATGTAGAAATTGGTCTAACGATTTAGTTTGACCATCTTTCGTTTGTAACATTTCAAAATCTTTTTTTAACAAAATAAATTGAAAAGAAAACATTAAAGTGGGTCATATTAGTTTGCAATGTAACATAAAAAAGCAAATTGTTGAATTAATTTATTCAGCGATAAAATATTGAAAAGGAAAGAATATTTTTTGTTTTATTTTCATTTCAAAAATTATCAAACGAATTTCCTTTTGTTTTATTCTTTGTTATCGTATCCAATCAAAACTTTGATGATTTATCTGATTTAGTTAACAAAACCGTTTACGTTTCTTCTTTTCATTTGTTTGAAATTCTCTTAGCTTCACCGTCACGCAAAAAATTAATCAACGTACGTCTCAGTGCGTTTTCTTCCTAAACATTTCGCTGATTTTGAGTGAGAATGTTCACATGCACCGAAAAACCGCGTACTATTCAAGTTTCAAACAATTCTTTCGACGCACTCAGCATGGAATAGTAGACTGCATACCAGCTTCGAATTTTTTTAATGAGTGCAGCTCGGGAGATGTAACAATCTCAAACCAATACTCGCGAAGTCCCCCCGGAAACGATAATGTCATTAACGAAAACGAGTCGCTGCACGATTAAAATCCTTCATATAACTTGCGTTTACGTATGCTTCTTGACCCTACTTCTGACTCTGGATCAATAAAATCGACAGGTCGACTGGAAAGTGGTCCTTTCAGTTGAAGTAGTCTTTTCAACTGTTTGTCCCATGTTCATGACCTTCCAAACGTCAGACGCGATCCCAGCTGTCAGACATGCCGAATGAATTGAACGAGTGATTTGTACTTTCCATCAATCGGATATATTTGTTTTTCCCCTTTCTTACTTTTTTCTTTGTTTGAAGTCACTATTTAACGAAACAATTGACGAAACAATATCTTCAGCAACTACAATTCAACAATGAAAGTCTAGAACAGGTATGGTCGATCGGCGAATTCGTCTTAAACGCACTCACATTTTATGTCAAAATAATATGAAAATGAGTGCGTTTAAGTACGAAAATCAAATTTTTATGTCCTCCGGGCGGACATACCTGTTTTACACTTTCATTGCAATTCAAGACCTCATTCGACTTCGATTGGTAGAAATTTCAAGAAAAAGTCTGAAAACTTAGGCTTCATTAGAACTTCTTGTAATTAGCAAATTGTAAAGCTTCATTCTTTTTTGAACCCACGTTCCAAATTCGCCAAAATCTAACTGTGTGCGTCTGTTTCGCTCATTAAACACTGTCGATTTGGGACCTTTAATTTGACAGATCTAGTTTCATGCCTGGAGTGCGTTGACAGAATATGCAATCAACTTGAACATAAAATCGATTTTGTTTTATTTTTAAAAGTGACACACATAAGACACACACCCAACTATCTAAAGACATTTTAGAACAATTTTATAAAATGAAAAATGACATAGCAATTGATGGTACAAAAAGTTAAATTGTTTGATTTTCTTAGTCGTATGCCGTATGTCTCCGAGGCATGATATGACCTTGTTTTTGAAAAATTACAGTAGGTACAGTCGTATCACGCCTCTGGTTAATGTTGCAACACAATATTTTTTTTTTGTTAGCTGTGAACTGGAATCGACAGTTCGGAGTTTTTATTTCTTTCGTTTTTAATTTTGTAAAATATATTTTTCAATGTAATTTCTTTTAGTGATTATGTTAATTGAATTAATTTGTCACAAGAAACACGTATAATTAGCCTAGTTCACACTTGCGCCTTTTAGATATATTTGGTGTATAACGCGAAGCATATTATTATATAATACGTTTGTCATAGATAATTTATTGTCCTATACGCCGATAATATTGATTCAGTAGTCTAAAATGTGTAGATCTGAAATACGTAGATTTCGAACTATTTCCTAACTATAACGAACGGAATTAATTTTTGGCGATACAATAAGTTTTCGGTGGCATGTCAATAATAGTGAATTACTTTGAATTGTGCTTCGGTTTCATTGTACGAATAAATGAATGCCAAGCTAATAACCTTTAGTCTCAGTTGATCAGTTGAAAAGTGAAATTAAAAATTCCATTGTTATGTACAATATGATGAAACAAAGGATTGATGTTATGCACACGACGTACATAAATCCTTGTCTGATGGGATAAGGAATCTGCAAGCAAGATTGTACTGCTAGAGTTCCAACTGTCGCCTATAGCGATAAAATACCTTATCAATATAAGGAAGTATGTAAGGCACTCATACTAATACTCGTGCAAGCTCTTGTGTACGTACATACCTACTATATTTTCCCTGTAGCAGTAATGCACTATTATAACTGCACGAGGAAACAGTGAAGGAAAATATTCAACGACTAAGCATGTTACGTTATATGCACAACAGGCTTATTGGCGGCTTAAGTGCACGGGCTCTGTACCGATCATTCATATATTTTATCGAATTAATTAAAGAAATCAAACTTACACTTTCGCTCCTGGGACTTAATACATGATATTATATTAAATACAGACGGCGCTAGATGCGCTTATGGATATCGTAACATTTTTTGAGACTGTAAGATTACTAATAGTCAATTAGGACACATTTATGATGGTTTTCGTGACTAAGTGAATTTGATTTGTCAATCGCAGCGGTACAGCGGTAATGTTTCAGTCGCGTCTATTACTAGACATAATGCCCTCCGGCTATTAATGTTTTTTCTGTACTTACATTTTCAGCAACAAAAAAAAAATCACGAGTCGCAGAAACTTAATTTTTTTAAACAATTTTTTGTTAACTGTTAACAGAAATTGAATAATTTGGGTTGCTTCAACTTTATTTACATTAAAAAATGTAAAGAGAAAAGTTCTAATTTAATCCAAGGATGTAAACTTTTGGGAAGGTAAAGCCAATCGCAATTTTATTACATACGCGGTAGAGAATTTTAAATAAAGTAAATACTCACCACAACATGGCAACGATAGTTGATTATTATCATCAACAAAGTTGATTTGGAAGAAAATTTCGCCATATTATCATCAAAAGTTGAGTGCCAACAGCGCATCTGTTGAGTTAACGCTACCTTACTATACACATCCTTGATTTAATTTTGTCAATTTTATCTGACGACAGGCTTTTCATTTTATTCGTACAATCTATAGTGCACAACACACGCCATACGTAACAATGAATTTATTCCGTAAAGCTTTGCACAATTTTATACCTATTTTTTCTTCAATCAAAATGCATCACAACCATTCAGAAATAGCCATGTGTACAATTCCCATCTGTCCCATGTGCATTGAACACCCTCTATGTCCATCGATAATATATATATATTCATTATGTGCTTATTTAATGACATGATTTTATGAAATTCGATTTACCGCTTTTATTTCCCTGAATTGTTATCGTAGTTGATATTAGTGAATTGGTATTATCATTCAATTCGATTCTTACTTTTGTTTTTTTTTGGTTTAAATTTTAATTTTAAATATTAAACGATCAATGTTGCATTCAAATTCATTTTCATACAAAATCAGACACAAATATCTCATCAAATTTTATTAGCGACCAAACCAAAATATAGTATATGAAGTCGTGGCGATTTTATTAGAAAAACAGACATTTTTCTCATTATTTCTTCGGTTCAATTGTTTGTTTGTTTACCTCTTCTGTTCCCATATAATTTTCACAATTTTATTGTTGGTGAATTAATTTCTTTGACAAATTGCAAACTAAATTAATGATCGAAAAGAAGAACAAAAAAAATATTTTTTTTATCGATTGAATGAACAAGTCTAATGATCAAGGTCAATTTTGCTCTATAAATTACCATTTGCTTAATTGAACCTACACATAGAGAAAGGAAAAAAACAAAAACCGACACCCGATTCTTACTAAACAATGAAATAACGAAGCTCTTGCGATTGAAACTATGTTATTCCATTGCTACTACCCTTTATAAAATAACTCACTCGTTAGACCATATTTTTCTTTCTCTCTGTAATGGTTCACTCAGATCACTGGAGTACGATTGACATGACGAAAAGAGAAACAATGAACTCTTAGTACCATATAGCAATGATCAAAGGCATGATACGTCCGAATGGCTGATAAACAATGTTGCTCATCTGGAATGTTAGGTTGAGTGACTGTTTGGGCCGACTGACTACGCTGCATTAATTACGGTCTCCACGTTAGAGCCGTTTTATTTTAATAGATCGGATCCACGACATCACATATTATATTATTAGATTAATCCCATAATATATACCTATATATGCATTGATAGACAACACGATCATTTATTACAATAAACAGCTATGTGTATGGCCTTTAAGTGAAACCGACAAATTATCAAATTATTTAATTAATTAATCATCCAATCAAATCTAAGACATTATTATTAACTAAAACCCATGTTGCACGCTGCATCTCGTCTCACGGGATTCAATCAACAATAAAAAAAACTTTGTCTGACCACAAAAACCTATTCCGAAAATGAAAACCAAAAACCTAACAATTAAACCAGACCCAGACGATGTTCAAATGCAATTTATCCAAGACGATGAATCGATAAAGACCGACATGTACGACGAGGAATGTTCACCCGGCGATTCGAAGCAACCGAGTGTTGACTGGAATGCTGGACAGGAATTCGTTGAACGCAAACACTTGGCCTCGTCCGAAGATTTAGACATTGATAGCCAACTGTCTTTCGATAATGATGATGGCAAAGCTTGTGCATTGCCGACAGACACAACTGATACAGTCCATTTACCGAGCACCACTGATACTCAATCAATCAAACAATTAAAGCAGGGAATGAATCTGAATTTGAATAAACCAGAACGAACGCCAACCACACTCAAACATCAAAGTACGTCTCCGTTCGATGTGCAAAATAGCGACAGATCGCCGGATGCGCATGCACGACATCGAAGTGAAGCGCCTAGCCTGAAATTAGTTATTGGTCGTAAGGAATTAAAGACTAGCGATGCGGCCGCGATATCAGAAAGTCGATTAACGGTGTACGGTACGCAGGATGTTGAAATATCTATAACGTCTCAGTCAAAGATCAGTTTGACAACCGTTCATGGAACAAAAGAAGAGACTGATAATAGTCAAATTATTGTGACGGATCATCGAGAAGAAAAGAAACAGAATAAAACATACCGTGGTTATGATTCCGGAACAGACACAAATTCGTTGGAACGAGACAAAAAGCGAGACGATTCCATTAGTTTCAGCAAGAAGAAAATCGTATATCTGTGCGAAAGCGCCGATTCCAACAGTGAGTCACCAGCTTCAGATCACAGTGTTTCTCATCATATATCCGACACGGGTATATCAGTTACCCGAGGAACGTTTACCGAAACTGCCACCGACGTTCCCACAACGTCGGATAACCAGAGTGATAGACATCGTCAGGTAGTGATCACCGATGCGCTTGACGTTGAAGTCGAAGAATTTGAGTTAACTGACGCTGGACTGAGCCCAATACAGCCCGATGAGGTTGATGCATTCGCAAATGTGTTCAGTACCGACGATTCAGGGTACACAAATATCGGTACCAGTCCTGTCGAATTCGACGAAAACCCGTCTATCGATACTTCAGAAGCAGCGACATTGACCGATAAAGTCGAACTTAAAGATGCCTCAAATAGCCCCTTAGATATAAATGAAGAGATATTGATGGAACGGGGTGGAGTAAAGGCCAAAATTAAGGTTTTAGAAGAAAATTCACTGAAGATGAAAAAGCTTGCAGAATCGTCACCGCAAAAGAAACCGATTCAGAAAGATACTGAAGTTCCAAATGTAAAGGCAGAACCGACTAGCACAGCAATAAATCAAGTCGATGAAGATGGTATTCTGAAAGACTCAATACCACCGATTCAAGAAGTTATCATGACAATTGAAAAGAGAATTGCTAGCGAAGTCATACCAAAAAAAGTTTCGTTCGTTGAGCGAGAATTGTCACCGAGAAAGTACAAACATGAACCGGCCACTATTGCAGACATAGAAAGTCAAATACTCCACTTCGACGTCCAAGCAAAGCCAGTGCGAGAGGTGTCCGATGTAAACGTTACCAAACCGGTGCCAACCATTATAGGAAGTGACGAAACAGATCGAATAAGACGAGAAAGTCTTGAAGCCATAGAAGAGCCTATTTGCGAGAAAATCTGCATTAAAAAGAAAATAGTGCCGCTTGCACTCAACGAAGAGTGGGATGATTTGGACAAAATAGATGAAGACAAGATGCATGATGTTAGTGTAAACAAATCAGAAAACGCTCAACACAGCAAATCAAGCATTCATGAACCAAGAATTAAGACAATTCAATTAGTAAATCAAGTTACAATAAATAGAGTAAGCTCCAACACAAAGTACGTGGAGCTTCTTTACGATTCGAAGAACAATTTTGACAATGTTACAATGACATTTGCTAAAACTGAATCTTCTTCAAAGGAATTCGATTTAATCAATTCCAGACACAAAGAAACCAGATCCACAACGGTGACTACTGTCTCGCCTGTAAGCGAGGAGCGAGCATTCACAAAAACTCGCGAGGAAGCTGAAAGTAATATTATGACCGAAACGAACGAAAAGCATTCTCACACAAAATCAGAGCAAAGAATTAGCACACCCCAGAATATAGTAGATACCGTATACGATGCGATGAATGACGAAAAAAGCATTGATATTTCAAAAAATATCACTGGAGCTATAAGTTTAATCGAAACTTTGAAACAAGACATTGACACTTTGTCTTCTATAAAAACAGAAGCATCAACGGCCGCTGGAAGCGAAAATATTTTAAATGAATCAGTAGAATCGCCACAATCATCCAAAGAGCCATCTGAATCTGAAGAAGAGCCGGTATCTATAATCACAAAAGACCAAATCACACCAACAGACACAATACAAATACCACAAAATGAAAATAAGGTCTTCGAAAAAACCATTCCAACCTCTCCTACAGCATACAACCCCTCCAAGGCAACTGACACTGAAATATTTACTAAAAGATTAACTTCTAAGATAACAGAGTCTGTTGTTCTGAAGTCTGAAGAAACAAAAGTGATTTCTAAAGGAATTCCTGAATCTCCGGATTCACCTACAGCTCCACTTATTGACGATAAGAAAGAAGTAGCTCCATCTCGAATTAAAGATGATTCTTTACAGTCTAAACCAGAGGACAGATCGGGAAAAGTTAGCCCAGTTGATGACAAAAAGTCTTTAGACTCACCAAAAGATATTTCTGATAAGCCACTAACTGACTTTGTGACTTCTAAGATAACACAGTCTGTTGTTGTGAAGACCGAAGAAGCAAAAGTGATTTCTAAGGAAATTGCTGAATCTCCGGATTCACCTACAGCTCCAGTTGTTGACGATAAGAAAGCATTAGCTCCATCTCCAATTAAAGGTGATTCTTTACAATCTAAACCAGAGGACAAATCGGAAAAAGCTAGCCCAGTTGATGACAAAAAGTCTTTAGATTCACAAACAGATATTTCTGATAAGCCACTAACTGACTTTGTGACTTCTAAGATAACACAGTCTGTTGTTGTGAAGACCGAAGAAGCAAAAGTGATTTCTAAGGAAATTCCTGAATCTCTGGATTCACCTACAGTTCCAGTTATTGACGACAAGAAAGAATTAGCTCCATCTCCAATTAAAGACGATTCTTTACAATCTAAACCAGAGGACAGATCGGAAAAAGTTAGCCCAGTTGATGACAAAAAGTCTTTAGACTCACCAAAAGATATTTCTGATAAGCTACTAACTGACTTTGTGACTTCTGAGATAACACAGTCAGTTGTTGTGAAGAGCGAAGAAACAAAAGTGATTTCTAAGGAAATTCCTGAATCTCCGTATTTACCTACAGCTCCAGTTATTGACGATAAGAAAGAATTAGCTCCATCTCCAATTAAACGTGATTCTTTACAATCTAAACCAGAGGACAAATCGGAAAAAGCTAGCCCAGTTGATGACAAAAAGTCTTTAGATTCACAAACAGATATTTCTGATAAGCTACTAACTGACTTTGTGACTTCTGAGATAACACAGTCAGTTGTTGTGAAGAGCGAAGAAACAAAAGTGATTTCTAAGGAAATTCCTGAATCTCCGTATTTACCTACAGCTCCAGTTATTGACGATAAGAAAGAATTAGCTCCATCTCCAATTAAAGGTGATTCTTTACAATCTAAACCAGAGGACAAATCGGAAAAAGCTAGCCCAGTTGATGACAAAAAGTCTTTAGATTCACAAACAGATATTTCTGATAAGCCACTAACTGACTTTGTGACTTCTAAGATAACACAGTCTGTTGTTGTGAAGACCGAAGAAACAAAAGTGATTTCTAAGGAAATTCCCGAATCTCCGGATTCACCTACAGCTCCAGTTATTGACGATAAGAAAGAATTAGCTCCATCTCCAATTAAAGGTGATTCTTTACAATCTAAACCAGAGGACAAATCGGAAAAAGCTAGCCCAGTTGATGACAAAAAGTCTTTAGATTCACAAACAGATATTTCTGATAAGCCACTAACTGACTTTGTGACTTCTAAGATAACACAGTCTGTTGTTGTGAAGACCGAAGAAGCAAAAGTGATTTCTAAGGAAATTCCTGAATCTCCGTATTCACCTACAGCTCCAGTTATTGACGATAAGAAAGAATTAGCTCCATCTCCAATTAAAGGTGATTCTTTACAATCTAAACCAGAGGACAAATCGGAAAAAGCTAGCCCAGTTGATGACAAAAAGTCTTTAGATTCACAAACAGATATTTCTGATAAGCCACTAACTGACTTTGTGACTTCTAAGATAACACAGTCTGTTGTTGTGAAGACCGAAGAAACAAAAGTGATTTCTAAGGAAATTCCCGAATCTCCGGATTCACCTACAGCTCCAGTTATTGACGATAAGAAAGAATTAGCTCCATCTCCAATTAAAGGTGATTCTTTACAATCTAAACCAGAGGACAAATCGGAAAAAGCTAGCCCAGTTGATGACAAAAAGTCTTTAGATTCACAAACAGATATTTCTGATAAGCCACTAACTGACTTTGTGACTTCTAAGATAACACAGTCTGTTGTTGTGAAGACCGAAGAAACAAAAGTGATTTCTAAGGAAATTCCTGAATCTCTGGATTCACCTACAGTTCCAGTTATTGACGACAAGAAAGAATTAGCTCCATCTCCAATTAAAGACGATTCTTTACAATCTAAACCAGAGGACAAATCGGAAAAAGCTAGCCCAGTTGATGACAAAAAGTCTTTAGATTCACAAACAGATATTTCTGATAAGCCACTAACTGACTTTGTGACTTCTAAGATAACACAGTCTGTTGTTGTGAAGACCGAAGAAACAAAAGTGATTTCTAAGGAAATTCCTGAATCTCCGTATTCACCTACAGCTCCAGCTATTGACGATAAGAAAGAATTAGCTCCATCTCCAATTAAAGGTGATTCTTTACAATCTAAACCAGAGGACAAATCGGAAAAAGCTGGCCCAGTTTATGACAAAAAGTCTTTAGATTCACAAACAGATATTTCTGATAAGCCACTAACTGACTTTGTGACTTCTAAGATAACACAGTCTGTTGTTGTGAAGACCGAAGAAACAAAAGTGATTTCTAAGGAAATTCCTGAATCTCCGTATTCACCTACAGCTCCAGTTATTGACGATAAGAAAGAATTAGCTCCATCTCCAATTAAACGTGATTCTTTACAATCTAAACCAGAGGACAAATCGGAAAAAGTCAGCCCAGCTGATGACAAAAAGTCTTTAGACTCACCAAAAGATATTTCTGATAAGCCACTAACCGACTTTGTGACTTCTAAGATAACACAGTCTGTTGTTGTGAAGACCGAAGAAACAAAAGTGATTTCTAAGGAAATTCCTGAATCTCCGGATTCACCTACAGCTCCAGTTATTGACGATAAGAAAGAATTGGCTCCATCTCCAATTAAAGACGATTCTTTACAATCTAAACCAGCAGACAAATCGGAAGAAGTTAGCCCAGTTGATGACAAAAAGTCTTTAGACTCACCAAAAGATATTTCTGATAAGCCACTAACTGACTTTGTGACTTCTAAGATAACACAGTCTGTTGTTGTGAAGACCGAAGAAACAAAAGTGATTTCTAAGGAAATTCCTGAATCTCCGGATTCACCTACAGCTCCAGTTATTGACGATAAGAAAGAATTGGCTCCATCTCCAATTAAAGACGATTCTTTACAATCTAAACCAGCAGACAAATCGGAAGAAGTTAGCCCAGTTGATGACAAAAAGTCTTTAGACTCACCAAAAGATATTTCTGATAAGCCACTAACTGACTTTGTGACTTCTAAGATAACACAGTCTGTTGTTGTGAAGACCGAAGAAACAAAAGTGATTTCTAAGGAAATTCATGAATCTCCGGATTCACCTACAGCTCCAGTTATTGACGATAAGAAAGATTTAGCTCCATCTCCAATTAAACACGATTCTTTACAATCTAAACCAGCGGACAAATCGGAAAAAGTTAGCCCAGTTGATGACAAAAAGTCTTTAGACTCACCAAAAGATATTTCTGATAAGCCACTAACTGACTTTGTGACTTCTAAGATAACACAGTCTGTTGTTGTGAAGACCGAAGAAACAAAAGTGATTTCTAAGGAAATTCCTGAATCTCCGGATTCACCTACAGCTCCAGTTATTGACGATAAGAAAGCATTAGCTCCATCTCCAATTAAAGACGATTCTTTACAATCTAAACCAGCTGACAAATCGGAAAAAGTTAGCCCAGTTGATGACAAAAAGTCTTTAGACTCACCAAAAGATATTTCTGATAAGCCACTAACTGACTTTGTGACTTCTAAGATAACACAGTCTGTTGTTGTGAAGACCGAAGAAACAAAAGTGATTTCTAAGGAAATTCCTGAATCTCCGGCTTCACCTACAGCTCCAGTTATTGACGATAAGAGAGAATTAGCTCCATCTCCAATTAAAGACGATTCTTTACAATCTAAACCAGCAGACAAATCGGAAGAAGTCAGCCCAGTTGATGGCAAAAAGTCTTTAGACTCACCAAAAGATATTTCTGATAAGCCACTAACTGACTTTGTGACTTCTAAGATAACACAGTCTGTTGTTGTGAAGACCGAAGAAACAAAAGTGATTTCTAAGGAAATTCCTGAATCTCCGGATTCACCTACAGCTCCAGTTATTGACGATAAGAGAGAATTAGCTCCATCTCCAATTAAGGACGATTCTTTACAATCTAAACCAGCAGACAAATCGGAAGAAGTTAGCCCAGTTGATGACAAAAAGTCTTTAGACTCACCAAAAGATATTTCTGATAAGCCACTAACTGACTTTGTGACTTCTAAGATAACACAGTCTGTTGTTGTGAAGAGCGAAGAAACAAAAGTGATTTCTAAGGAAATTCCTGAATCTCCGGATTCACCTACAGCTCCAGTTATTGACGATAAGAAAGAATTAGCTCCATCTCCAATTAAAGACGATTCTTTACAATCTAAACCAGCAGACAAATCGGAAGAAGTTAGCCCAGTTGATGACAAAAAGTCTTTAGACTCACCAAAAGATATTTCTGATAAGCCACTAACTGACTTTGTGACTTCTAAGATAACACAGTCTGTTGTTGTGAAGACCGAAGAAACAAAAGTGATTTCTAAGCAAATTCCTGAATCTCCGGATTCACCTACAGCTCCAGTTATTGACGATCAGAAAGCATTAGCTCCATCTCCAATTAAAGACGATTCTTTACAATCTAAACCAGCGGACAAATCGGAAGAAGTTAGCCCAGTTGATGACAAAAAGTCGTTAGACTCACCAAAAGATATTTCTGATAGGACACTAACTGACTTTGTGACTTCTAAGATAACACAGTCTGTTGTTGTGAAGACCGAAGAAACAAAAGTGATTTCTAAGGAAATTCCTGAATCTCCGGATTCACCTACAGCTCCAGTTATTGACGATAAGAAAGAATTAGCTCCATCTCCAATTAAACGTGATTCTTTACAATCTAAACCAGAGGACAAATCGGAAAAAGTCAGCCCAGTTGATGACAAAAAGTCTTTAGACTCACCAAAAGATATTTCTGATAAGCCACTAACTGACTTTGTGACTTCTAAGATACCACAGTCTGTTGTTGTGAAGACCGAAGAAACAAAAGTGATTTCTAAGGAAATTCCTGAATCTCCGGATTCACCTACAGCTCCAGTTATTGACGATAAGAAAGAATTAGCTCCATCTCCAATTAAAGACGATTCTTTACAATCTAAACCAGCAGACAAACCGGAAGAAGTTAGCCCAGTTGATGACAAAAAGTCATTAGACTCACCAAAAGATATTTCTGATAAGCAACTAACTGACTTTGTGACTTCTAAGATAACACAGTCTGTTGTTGTGAAGACCGAAGAAACAAAAGTGATTTCTAAGGAAATTCCTGAATCTCCGGATTTACCTACAGCTCCAGTTATTGACGATAAGAAAGAATTAGCTCAATCTCCAATTAAAGACGATTCTTTACAATCTAAACCAGCGGACAAATCGGAAAAAGTTAGCCCAGTTGATAACAAAAAGTCTTTAGACTCACCAAAAGATATTTCTGATAAGCCACTAACTGACTTTGTGACTTCTAAGATAACACAGTCTGTTGTTGTGAAGACCGAAGAAACAAAAGTGATTTCTAAGGAAATTCCTGAATCTCCGGATTCACCTACAGCTCCAGTTATTGACGATAAGAAAGCATTAGCTCCATCTCCAATTAAAGACGATTCTTTACAATCTAAACCAGCGGACAAATCGGAAAAAGTTGGCCCAGTTGATGACAAAAAGTCTAAAGACTCACCAAAAGATATTTCTGATAAGCCACTAACTGACTTTGTGACTTCTAAGATAACACAGTCTGTTGTTGTGAAGACCGAAGAAACAAAAGTGATTTCTAAGGAAATTCCTGAATCTCCGGATTCACCTACAGCTCCAGTTATTGACGATAAGAAAGAATTAGCTCCATCTCCAATTAAAGACGATTCTTTACAATATAAACCAGCAGACAAATCGGAAGAAGTTAGCCCATTTGATGACAAAAAGTCTTTAGACTCACCAAAAGATATTTCTGATAAGCCACTAACTGACTTTGTGACTTCTAAGATAACACAGTCTGTTGTTGTGAAGACCGAAGAAACAAAAGTGATTTCTAAGGAAATTCCTGAATCTCCGGATTCACCTACAGCTCCAGTTATTGACGATAAGAAAGAATTAGCTCCATCTCCAAATAAAGACGATTCTTTACAATATAAACCAGCAGACAAATCGGAAGAAGTTAGCCCATTTGATGACAAAAAGTCTATAGACTCACCAAAAGATATTTCTGATAAGCCACTAACTGACTTTGTGACTTCTAAGATAACACAGTCTGTTGTTGTGAAGACCGAAGAAACAAAAGTGATTTCTAAGGAAATTCCTGAATCTCCGGATTCGCCCACACCTCCAGTTATTGACGATAAGAAAGAATTAGCTCCATATCCAATTAAAGACGATTCTTTACAATCTAAACCAGCAGACAAATCGGAAGAAGTTAGCCCAGTTGATGACAAAAAGTCGTTAGACTCACCAAAAGATATTTCTGATAAGACACTAACTGACTTTGTGACTTCTAAGATAACACAGTCTGTTGTTGTGAAGACCGAAGAAACAAAAGTGATTTCTAAGGAAATTCCTGAATCTCCGGATTCACCTACAGCTCCAGTTATTGACGATAAGAAAGAATTAGCTCCATCTCCAATTAAAGACGATTCTTTACAATCTAAACCAGCAGACAAATCGGAAGAAGTTAGCCCAGTTGATGACAAAAAGTCTTTAGACTCACCAAAAGATATTTCTGATAAGCCACTAACTGACTTTGTGACTTCTAAGATAACACAGTCTATTGTTGTGAAGACCGAAGCAACAAAAGTGATTTCTAAGGAAATTCCTGAATTTCCGGATTCACCTACAGCTCCAGTTATTGACGATAAGAAAGAATTAGCTCCATCTCCAATTAAAGACGATTCTTTACAATCTAAACCAGCAGACAAATCGGAAGAAGTTAGCCCAGTTGATGACAAAAAGTCTTTAGACTCACCAAAAGATATTTCTGATAAGTCACTAACTGACTTTGTGACTTCTAAGATAACACAGTCTGTTGTTGTGAAGAGCGAAGAAACAAAAGTGATTTCTAAGGAAATTCCTGAATCTCTGGATTCACCTACAGCTCCAGTTATTGACGATAAGAAAGCATTAGCTCCATCCCCAATTAAAGATGATTCTTTACAATCTAAACCAGAGGACAAATCGGAAAAATTTAGCCCAGTTGATGACATAAAGTCGTTAGACTCACCAAAAGATATTTCTGATAAGCCACTAACTGACTTTGTGACTTCTAAGATAACACAGTCTGTTGTTGTGAAGACCGAAGAAACAAAAGTGATTTCTAAAGAAATTCCTGAATCTCCGGATTCACCTACAGCTCCAGTTATTGACGATAAGAAAGAATTAGCTCCATCTCCAATTAAAGATGATTCTTTACAATCTAAACCAGATGATAAATCGGAAAAAGTCAGCCCAGTTGATGACAAAAAGTCTTTAGACTCACCAAAAGATATTTCTGATAAGCCACTAACTGACTTTGTGACTTCTAAGAAAACAGAGTCTGTTGTTGTGAAGAACGAAGAAACAAAAGTGATTTCTAAGGAAATTCCTGAATCTCCGGATTCACCTACAGCTCCATTTATTGACGATAAGAAAGAATTAGCTCCATCTCCAATTAAAGATGATTCTTTACAATCTAAACCAGAGGACAAATCGGAAAAACTTAGCCCAGTTGATGACAAAAAGTCTTTAGACTCACCAAAAGCTATTTCTGATAAGCCACTAACTGACTTTGTGACTTCTAAGATAACACAGTCTGTTGTTGTGAAGACCGAAGAAACAAAAGTGATTTCTATGGAATCTCCTGAATCTCCGGATTCACCTACAGCTCCAGTTATTGATGATAAGAAAGAATTAGCTTCATCTCCAATTAAAGATGATTCTCTACAATCTAAACCAGCTGACAAATCGGAAAAAGTTAGCCCAGTTGATGACAAAAAGACTATAGACTCACCAAAAGATATCTCTGATAAGCCACTAACTGACTTTGTGACTTCTAAGATAACACAGTCTGTTGTTGTGAAGACCGAAGAAACAAAAGTGATTTCTAAGGAAATTCCTGAATCTCCGGATTCACCTACAGCTCCAGTTATTGACGATAAGAAAGAATTAGCTCCATCTCCAATTAAACGTGATTCTTTACAATCTAAACCAGAGGACAAATCGGAAAAAGTCAGCCCAGTTGATGACAAAAAGTCTTTAGACTCACCAAAAGATATTTCTGATAAGCCACTAACTGACTTTGTGACTTCTAAGATAACACAGTCTGTTGTTGTGAAGACCGAAGAAACAAAAGTGATTTCTAAGGAAATTCCTGAATCTCCGGATTCACCTACAGCTCCAGTTATTGACGATAAGAAAGAATTAGCTCCATCTCCAATTAAACGTGATTCTTTACAATCTAAACCAGAGGACAAATCGGAAAAAGTCAGCCCAGTTGATGACAAAAAGTCTTTAGACTCACCAAAAGATATTTCTGATAAGCCACTAACTGACTTTGTGACTTCTAAGATAACACAGTCTGTTGTTGTGAAGACCGAAGAAACAAAAGTGATTTCTAAGGAAATTCCTGAATCTCCGGATTCACCTACAGCTCCAGTTATTGACGATAAGAAAGAATTAGCTCCATCTCCAATTAAAGACGGTTCTTTACAATCTAAACCAGCAGACAAACCGGAAGAAGTTAGCCCAGTTGATGACAAAAAGTCTTTAGACTCACCAAAAGATATTTCTGATAAGCCACTAACTGACTTTGTGACTTCTAAGATAACACAGTCTGTTGTTGTGAAGACCGAAGAAACAAAAGTGATTTCTAAGGAAATTCCTGAATCTCCGGATTCACCTACAGCTCCAGTTATTGACGATAAGAAAGAATTAGCTCCATCTCCAATTAAAGACGATTCTTTACAATCTAAACCAGCAGACAAATCGGAAGAAGTTAGCCCAGTTGATGACAAAAAGTCTTTAGACTCACCAAAAGATATTTCTGATAAGCCACTAACTGACTTTGTGACTTCTAAGATAACACAGTCTGTTGTTGTGAAGACCGAAGAAACAAAAGTGATTTCTAAGGAAATTCCTGAATCTCCGGATTCACCTACAGCTCCAGTTATTGACGATAAGAAAGAATTAGCTCCATCTCCAATTAAAGACGATTCTTTACAATCTAAACCAGCAGACAAATCGGAAGAAGTTAGCCCAGTTGATGACAAAAAGTACTTTAGACTCACCAAAAGATATTTCTGATAAGCCACTAACTGACTTTGTGACTTCTAAGATAACACAGTCTGTTGTTGTGAAGACTGAAGAAACAAAAGTGATTTCTAAGGAAATTCCTGAATCTCCGGATTCACCTACAGCTCCAGTTATTGACGATAAGAAAGAATTAGCTCCATCTCCAATTAAAGACGATTCTTTACAATCTAAACCAGCAGACAAATCGGAAGAAGTTAGCCCAGTTGATGACAAAAAGTCTTTAGACTCACCAAAAGATATTTCTGATAAGCCACTAACTGACTTTGTGACTTCTAAGATAACACAGTCTGTTGTTGTGAAGACCGAAGAAACAAAAGTGATTTCTAAGGAAATTCCTGAATCTCCGGATTCACCTACAGCTCCAGTTATTGACGATAAGAAAGCAATTAGCTCCATCTCCAATTAAAGACGATTCTTTACAATCTAAACCAGCAGACAAATCGGAAGAAGTTAGCCCAGTTGATGACAAAAAGTATTTAGACTCACCAAAAGATATTTCTGATAAGCCACTAACTGACTTTGTGACTTCTAAGATAACACAGTCTGTTGTTGTGAAGACCGAAGAAACAAAAGTGATTTCTAAGGAAATTCCTGAATCTCCGGATTCACCTACAGCTCCAGTTATTGACGATAAGAAAGAATTAGCTCCATCTCCAATTAAAGACGATTCTTTACAATCTAAACCAGCAGACAAATCGGAAAGAAGTTAGCCCAGTTGATGACAAAAAGTCTTTAGACTCACCAAAAGATATTTCTGATAAGCCACTAACTGACTTTGTGACTTCTAAGATAACACAGTCTGTTGTTGTGAAGACTGAAGAAACAAAAGTGATTTCTAAGGAAATTCCTGAATCTCCGGATTCACCTACAGCTCCAGTTATTGACGATAAGAAAGCATTAGCTCCATCTCCAATTAAAGACGATTCTTTACAATCTAAACCAGCAGACAAATCGGAAGAAGTTAGCCCAGTTGATGACAAAAAGTCTTTAGACTCACCAAAAGATATTTCTGATAAGCCACTAACTGACTTTGTGACTTCTAAGATAACACAGTCTGTTGTTGTGAAGACCGAAGAAACAAAAGTGATTTCTAAAGAAATTCCTGAATCTCCAGATTCACCTACAGCTCCAGTTATTGACGATAAGAAAGAATTAGCTCCATCTCCAATTAAAGACGATTCTTTACAATCTAAACCAGCGTACAAATCGGAAAAAGTTAGCCCAGTTGATGACAAAAAGTCTTTAGACTCACCAAAAGATATTTCTGATAAGCCACTAACTGACTTTGTGACTTCTAAGATAACACAGTCTGTTGTTGTGAAGACCGAAGAAACAAAAGTGATTTCTAAGGAAATTCCTGAATCTCCGGATTCACCTACAGCTCCAGTTATTGACGATAAGAAAGAATTAGCTCCATCTCCAATTAAAGACGATTCTTTACAATCTAAACCAGCGTACAAATCGGAAAAAGTTAGCCCAGTTGATGACAAAAAGTCTTTAGACTCACCAAAAGATATTTCTGATAAGCCACTAACTGACTTTGTGACTTCTAAGATAACACAGTCTGTTGTTGTGAAGACCGAAGAAACAAAAGTGATTTCTAAGGAAATTCCTGAATCTCCGGATTCACCTACAGCTCCAGTTATTGACGATAAGAAAGAATTAGCTCCATCTCCAATTAAAGATGATTCTTTACAATCTAAACCAGAGGACAAATCGGAAAAAGGTAGCCCAGTTGATGACAAAAAGTCTTTAGACTCACCAAAAGATATTTCTGATAAGCCACTAACTGACTTTGTGACTTCTAAGATAACACAGTCTGTTGTTGTGAAGACCGAAGAAACAAAAGTGATTTCTAAGGAAATTCTTGAATCTCCAGATTCACCTACAGCTACAGTTATTGACGATAAGAAAGAATTAGCTCCATCTCCAATTAAAGACGATTCTTTACAATCTAAACCAGAGGACAAATCGGAAAAAGTTAGCCCAGTTGATGACAAAAAGTCTTTAGACTCACCAAAAGATATTTCTGATAAGCCATTAACTGACTTTGTAACTTCTAAGATAACACAGTCTGTTGTTGTGAAGACCGAAGAAACAAAAGTGATTTCTAAGGAAATTCCTGAATCTCCAGATTCACCTACAGCTACAGTTATTGACGATAAGAAAGAATTAGCTCCATCTCCAATTAAAGATGATTCTTTACCATCTAAACCAGATGACAAATCCGAAAAGTTAGCCCAGTTGATGACAAAAAGTCTTTAGACTCACCAAAAGATATTTCTGATAAGCCACTAACTGACTTTGTAACTTCTAAGATAACACAGTCTGTTGTTGTGAAGACCGAAGAAACAAAAGTGATTTCTATGGAATCCCCTGAATCTCCGGATTCACCTACAGCTCCAGTTATTGACGATAAGAAAGAATTAGCTCCATCTCCAATTAAAGATGATTCTTTACCATCTAAACCAGATGACAAATCCGAAAAAGTTAGCCCAGTTGATGACGAAAAGTCTTTAGACTCACCAAAAGATATTTCTGATAAGCCACTAACTGACTCTGTGACTTCTAAGATAACACAGTCTGTTGTTCTGAAGACCGAAGAAACAAAAGTGATTTCTAAGGAAATTCTTGAATCTCCAGATTCACCTACAGCTCCAGTTATTGACGATAAGAAAGAATTAGCTCCATCTCCAATTAAAGATGATTCTTTACCATCTAAACCAGAGGACAAATCCGAAAAAGTTAGCCCAGTTGATGACAAAAAGTCTTTAGACTCACCAAAAGATATTTCTGATAAGCCATTAACTGACTTTGTAACTTCTAAGATAACACAGTCTGTTGTTGTGAAGACCGAAGAAACAAAAGTGATTTCTAAGGAATTCCTGAATCTCCAGATTCACCTACAGCTCCAGTTATTGACGATAAGAAAGAATTAGCTCCATCTCCAATTAAAGATGATTCTTTACCATCTAAACCAGAGGACAAATCCGAAAAAGTTAGCCCAGTTGATGACAAAAAGTCTTTAGACTCACCAAAAGATATTTCTGATAAGCCACTAACTGACTTTGTAACTTCTAAGATAACACAGTCTGTTGTTGTGAAGACCGAAGAAACAAAAGTGATTTCTAAGGAAATTCCTGAATCTCCGGATTCACCTACAGCTCCAGTTATTGACGATAAGAAAGAATTAGCTCCATCTCCAATTAAAGATGATTCTTTACCATCTAAACCAGATGACAAATCCGAAAAAGTTAGCCCAGTTGATGACGAAAAGTCTTTAGACTCACCAAAAGATATTTCTGATAAGCCACTAACTGACTTTGTAACTTCTAAGATAACACAGTCTGTTGTTGTGAAGACCGAAGAAACAAAAGTGATTTCTATGGAATACCCTGAATCTCCGGATTCACCTACAGCTCCAGTTATTGACGATAAGAAAGAATTAGCTCCATCTCCAATTAAAGATTATTCTTTACCATCTAAACCAGAGGACAAATCCGAAAAAGTTAGCCCAGTTGATGACAAAAAGTCTTTAGACTCACCAAAAGATATTTCTGATAAGCCACTAACTGACTTTGTAACTTCTAAGATAACACAGTCTGTTGTTGTGAAGACCGAAGAAACAAAAGTGATTTCTATGGAATCCCCTGAATCTCCGGATTCACCTACAGCTCCACTTATTGACGATAAGAAAGAATTAGCTCCATCTCCAATTAAAGATGATTCTTTACCATCTAAACCAGATGACAAATCCAAAAAAGTTAGCCCAGTTGATGACAAAAAGTCTTTAGACTCATCAAAAGATATTTCTGATAAGCCATTAACTGACTTTGTAACTTCTAAGATAACACAGTCTGTTGTTGTGAAGACCGAAGAAACAAAAGTGATTTCTAAGGAAATTCTTGAATCTCCAGATTCACCTACAGCTACAGTTATTGACGATAAGAAAGAATTAGCTCCATCTCCAATTAAAGATGATTCTTTACCATCTAAACCAGAGGACAAATCGGAAAAAGCTAGTCCAGTTGATGACAAAAAGTCTTTAGATTCACAAACAGATATTTCTGATAAGCCACTAACTGACTTTGTGACTTCTAAGATAACACAGTCTGTTGTTGTGAAGACCGAAGAAACAAAAGTGATTTCTAAAGAAATTCCTGAATCTCCGGATTCACCTACAGCTCCAGTTATTGACGATAAGAAAGAATTAGCTCCATCTCCAATTAAAGGTGATTCTTTACAATCTAAACCAGAGGACAAATCGGAAAAAGCTAGCCCAGTTGATGACAAAAAGTCTTTAGATTCACAAACAGATATTTCTGATAAGCCACTAACTGACTTTGTGACTTCTAAGATAACACAGTCTGTTGTTGTGAAGACCGAAGAAACAAAAGTGATTTCTATGGAATCTCCTGAATCTCCGGATTCACCTACAGCTCCAGTTATTGACGATAAGAAAGAATTAGCCTCATCTCCAATTAAAGATGATTCTTTACAATCTAAACCAGCGGACAAATCGGAAAAAGTTAGCCCAGTTGAGGACAAAAAGACTTTAGACTCACCAAAAGATATCTCTGATAAGCCACTAACTGACTTTGTGACTTCTAAGATGACACAGTCTGTTGTTGTGAAGACCGAAGAAACAAAAGTGATTTCTAAGGAAATTCCTGAATCTCCGGATTCACCTATAGCTCCAGTTATTGACGATAAGAAAGAATTAGCTCCATCTCCAATTAAAGATGATTCTTTACAATCTAAACCAGCGGACAAATCGGAAAAAGTTACCCCAGTTGATGACAAAAAGTCTTTAGACTCACCAAAAGATATCTCTGATAAGCCACTAACTGACTCTGTGACTTCTAAGATAACACAGTCTGTTGTTCTGAAGACCGAAGAAACAAAAGTGATTTCTAAAGAAATTCTTGAATCTCCAGATTCACCTACAGCTCCAGTTATTGACGATCAGAAACAATTAGCTCCATCTCCAATTAATGATGATTCTTTACCATCTAAACCAGAGGACAAATCCGAAAAAGTTAGCCCAGTTGATGACAAAAAGTCTTTAGACTCACCAAAAGATATTTCTGATAAGTCATTAACTGACTTTGTAACTTCTAAGATAACACAGTCTGTTGTTGTGAAGACCGAAGAAACAAAAGTGATTTCTAAGGAAATTCTTGAATCTCCAGATTCACCTACAGCTCCAGTTATTGACGATAAGAAAGAATTAGCTCCATCTCCAATTAAAGATGATTCTTTACCATCTAAACCAGATGACAAATCCGAAAAAGTTAGCCCAGTTGATGACGAAAAGTCTTTAGCCTCACCAAAAGATATTTCTGATAAGCCACTAACTGACTCTGTGACTTCTAAGATAACACAGTCTGTTGTTCTGAAGACCGAAGAAACAAAAGTGATTTCTAAAGAAATTCTTGAATCTCCAGATTCACCTACAGCTCCAGTTATTGACGATCAGAAACAATTAGCTCCATCTCCAATTAATGATGATTCTTTACCATCTAAACCAGAGGACAAATCCGAAAAAGTTAGCCCAGTTGATGACAAAAAGTCTTTAGACTCACCAAAAGATATTTCTGATAAGTCATTAACTGACTTTGTAACTTCTAAGATAACACAGTCTGTTGTTGTGAAGACCGAAGAAACAAAAGTGATTTCTAAGGAAATTCTTGAATCTCCAGATTCACCTACAGCTCCAGTTATTGACGATAAGAAAGAATTAGCTCCATCTCCAATTAAAGATGATTCTTTACCATCTAAACCAGATGACAAATCCGAAAAAGTTAGCCCAGTTGATGACGAAAAGTCTTTAGACTCACCAAAAGATATTTCTGATAAGCCACTAACTGACTTTGTAACTTCTAAGATAACACAGTCTGTTGTTGTGAAGACCGAAGAAACAAAAGTGATTTCTATGGAATCCCCCGAATCTCCGGATTCACCTACAGCTCCAGTTATTGACGATAAGAAAGAATTAGCTCCATCTCCAATTAAAGATGATTCTTTACCATCTAAACCAGAGGACAAATCCGAAAAAGTTAGCCCAGTTGATGACAAAAAGTCTTTAGACTCACCAAAAGATATTTCTGATAAGCCATTAACTGACTTTGTAACTTCTAAGATAACACAGTCTGTTGTTGTGAAGACCAAAGAAACAAAAGTGATTTCTAAGGAAATTCTTGAATCTCCGGATTCACCTACAGCTCCAGTTATTGACGATAAGAAAGAATTAGCTCCATCTCCAATTAAAGATTATTCTTTACCATCTAAACCAGAGGACAAATCCGAAAAAGTTAGCCCAGTTGATGATGAAAAGTCTTTAGACTCACCAAAAGATATTTCTGATAAGCCACTAACTGACTTTGTAACTTCTAAGATAACACAGTCTGTTGTTGTGAAGACCGAAGAAACAAAAGTGATTTCTATGGAATCCCCTGAATCTCCGGATTCACCTACAGCTCCAGGTATTGACGATAAGAAAGAATTAGCTCCATCTCCAATTAAAGATGATTCTTTACCATATAAACCAGAGGACAAATCCGAAAAAGTTAGCTCAGTTGATGACAAAAAGTCTTTAGACTCACCAAAAGATATTTCTGATAAGCCACTAACTGACTTTGTAACTTCTAAGATAACACAGTCTGTTGTTGTGAAGACCGAAGAAACAAAAGTGATTTCTAAGGAAATTCCTGAATCTCTAGATTCACCTACAGCTACAGTTATTGACGATAAGAAAGAATTAGCTCCATATCCAATTAAAGATGATTCTTTACCATCTAAACCAGATGACAAATCCGAAAAAGTTAGCCCAGTTGATGACGAAAAGTCTTTAGACTCACCAAAAGATATTTCTGATAAGCCACTAACTGACTCTGTGACTTCTAAGATAACACAGTCTGTTGTTCTGAAGACCGAAGAAACAAAAGTGATTTCTAAAGAAATTCTTGAATCGTCAGATTCACCTACAGCTCCAGTTATTGACGATAAGAAAGAATTAGCTCCATCTCCAATTAAAGATGATTCTTTACCATCTAAACCAGAGGACAAATCCGAAAAAGTTAGCCCAGTTGATGACAAAAAGTCTTTAGACTCACCAAAAGATATTTCTGATAAGCCATTAACTGACTTTGTAACTTCTAAGATAACACAGTCTGTTGTTGTGAAGACCGAAGAAACAAAAGTGATTTCTAAGGAAATTCTTGAATCTCCAGATTCACCTACAGCTCCAGTTATTGACGATAAGAAAGAATTAGCTCCATCTCCAATTAAAGATGATTCTTTACCATCTAAACCAGATGACAAATCCGAAAAAGTTAGCCCAGTTGATGACGAAAAGTCTTTAGACTCACCAAAAGATATTTCTGATAAGCCACTAACTGACTTTGTAACTTCTAAGATAACACAGTCTGTTGTTGTGAAGACCGAAGAAACAAAAGTGATTTCTAAGGAAATTCTTGAATCTCCAGATTCACCTACAGCTACAGTTATTGACGATAAGAAAGAATTAGCTCCATCTCCAATTAAAGATGATTCTTTACCATCTAAACCAGAGGACAAATCCGAAAAAGTTAGCCCAGTTGATGACGAAAAGTCTTTAGACTCACCAAAAGATATTTCTGATAAGCCACTAACTGACTTTGTAACTTCTAAGATAACACAGTCTGTTGTTGTGAAGACCAAAGAAACAAAAGTGATTTCTATGGAATCCCCTGAATCTCCGGATTCACCTACAGCTCCAGTTATTGACGATAAGAAAGAATTAGCTCCATCTCCAATTAAAGATGATTCTTTACCACCTAAACCAGAGGACAAATCCGAAAAAGTTAGCCCAGTTGATGACAAAAAGTCTTTAGACTCACCAAAAGATATTTCTGATAAGCCATTAACTGACTTTGTAACTTCTAAGATAACACAGTCTGTTGTTGTGAAGACCGAAGAAACAAAAGTGATTTCTAAGGAAATTCTTGAATCTCCAAATTCACCTACAGTTCCAGTTATTGACGATAAGAAAGAATTAGCTCCATCTCCAATTAAAGATGATTCTTTACCATCTAAACCAGATGACAAATCCGAAAAAGTTAGCCCAGTTGATGACGAAAAGTCTTTAGACTCACCAAAAGATATTTCTGATAAGCCACTAACTGACTTTGTAACTTCTAAGATAACACAGTCTGTTGTTGTGAAGACCGAAGAAACAAAAGTGATTTCTAAGGAAATTCTTGAATCTCCAGATTCACCTACAGCTACAGTTATTGACGATAAGAAAGAATTAGCTCCATCTCCAATTAAAGATGATTCTTTACCATCTAAACCAGAGGACAAATCCGAAACAGTTAGCCCAGTTGATGACGAAAAGTCTTTAGACTCACCAAAAGATATTTCTGATAAGCCACTAACTGACTTTGTAACTTCTAAGATAACACAGTCTGTTGTTGTGAAGACCGAAGAAACAAAAGTGATTTCTATGGAATCCCCTGAATCTCCGGATTCACCTACAGCTCCAGTTATTGACGATAAGAAAGAATTAGCTCCATCTCCAATTAAAGATGATTCTTTACCATCTAAACCAGATGACAAATCCGAAAAAGTTAGCCCAGTTGATGACGAAAAGTCTTTAGACTCACCAAAAGATATTTCTGATAAGCCACTAACTGACTCTGTGACTTCTAAGATAACACAGTCTGTTGTTCTGAAGACCGAAGAAACAAAAGTGATTTCTAAAGAAATTCTTGAATCTCCAGATTCACCTACAGCTCCAGTTATTGACGATAAGAAAGAATTAGCTCCATCTCCAATTAAAGATGATTCTTTACCATCTAAACCAGAGGACAAATCCGAAAAAGTTAGCCCAGTTGATGACAAAAAGTCTTTAGTCTCACCAAAAGATATTTCTGATAAGCCATTAACTGACTTTGTAACTTATAAGATAACACAGTCTGTTGTTGTGAAGACCGAAGAAACAAAAGTGATTTCTAAGGAAATTCTTGAATCTCCAGATTCACCTACAGCTCCAGTTATTGACGATAAGAAAGAATTAGCTCCATCTCCAATTAAAGATGATTCTTTACCATCTAAACCAGATGACAAATCCGAAAAAGTTAGCCCAGTTGATGACGAAAAGTCTTTAGACTCACCAAAAGATATTTCTGATAAGCCACTAACTGACTTTGTAACTTCTAAGATAACACAGTCTGTTGTTGTGAAGACCGAAGAAACAAAAGTGATTTCTAAGGAAATTCTTGAATCTCCAGATTCACCTACAGCTACAGTTATTGTCGATAAGAAAGAATTAGCTCCATCTCCAATTAAAGATGATTCTTTACCATCTAAACCAGAGGACAAATCCGAAAAAGTTAGCCCAGTTGATGACGAAAAGTCTTTAGACTCACCAAAAGATATTTCTGATAAGCCACTAACTGACTTTGTAACTTCTAAGATAACACAGTCTGTTGTTGTGAAGACCAAAGAAACAAAAGTGATTTCTATGGAATCGCCTGAATCTCCGGATTCACCTACAGCTCCAGTTATTGACGATAAGAAAGAATTAGCTCCATCTCCAATTAAAGATGATTCTTTACCATCTAAACCAGAGGACAAATCCGAAAAAGTTAGCCCAGTTGATGACAAAAAGTCTTCAGACTCACCAAAAGATATTTCTGATAAGCCATTAACTGACTTTGTAACTTCTAAGATAACACAGTCTGTTGTTGTGAAGACCGAAGAAACAAAAGTGATTTCTAAGGAAATTCTTGAATCTCCAGATTCACCTACAGCTACAGTTATTGACGATAAGAAAGAATTAGATCCATCTCCAATTAAAGATGATTCTTTACCATCTAAACCAGAGGACAAATCCGAAAAAGTTAGCCCAGTTGATGACGAAAAGTCTTTAGACTCACCAAAAGATATTTCTGATAAGCCACTAACTGACTTTGTAACTTCTAAGATAACACAGTCTGTTGTTGTGAAGACCGAAGAAACAAAAGTGATTTCTAAGGAAATTCTTGAATCTCCAGATTCACCTACAGCTACAGTTATTGTCGATAAGAAAGAATTAGCTCCATCTCCAATTAAAGATGATTCTTTACCATCTAAACCAGAGGACAAATCCGAAAAAGTTAGCCCAGTTGATGACGAAAAGCCTTTAGACTCACCAAAAGATATTTCTGATAAGCCACTAACTGACTTTGTAACTTCTAAGATAACACAGTCTGTTGTTGTGAAGACCGAAGAAACAAAAGTGATTTCTATGGAATCCCCTGAATCTCCGGATTCACCTACAGCTCCAGTTATTGACGATAAGAAAGAATTAGCTCCATCTCCAATTAAAGATGATTCTTTACCATCTAAACCAGAGGACAAATCCGAAAAAGTTAGCCCAGTTGATGACAAAAAGTCTTTAGACTCACCAAAAGATATTTCTGATAAGCCATTAACTGACTTTGTAACTTCTAAGATAGCACAGTCTGTTGTTGTGAAGACCGAAGAAACAAAAGTGATTTCTAAGGAAATTCTTGAATCTCCAGATTCACCTACAGCTACAGTTATTGACGATAAGAAAGAATTAGATCCATCTCCAATTAAAGATGATTCTTTACCATCTAAACCAGAGGACAAATCCGAAAAAGTTAGCCCAGTTGATAACGAAAAGTCTTTAGACTCACCAAAAGATATTTCTGATAAGCCACTAACTGACTTTGTAACTTCTAAGATAACACAGTCTGTTGTTGTGAGTGAAGAAACAAAAGTGATTTCTATGGAATCCCCTGAATCTCCGGATTCACCTACAGCTCCAGTTATTGACGATAAGAGAGAATTAGCTCCATCTCCAATTAAAGATGATTCTTTACAATCTAAACCAGAGGACAAATCGGAAAAAGTTAGCCCAGTTGATGACAAAAAGTCTTTAGACTCACCAAAAGATATTTCTGATAAGCCACTAACTGACTTTGTAACTTCTAAGATAACACAGTCTGTTGTTGTGAAGACCGAAGAAACAAAAGTGATTTCTAAGGATATTCTTGAACCTCCAGATTCACCTACAGCTACAGTTATTGACGATAAGAAAGAATTAGCTTCATCTCCAATTAAAGATGATTCTTTACAATCTAAACCAGCGGACAAATCGGAAAAAGTTATCCCAGTTGATGACAAAAAGTGTTTAGACTCACCAAAAGATATTTCTGATAAGCCACTTACTGACTTTGTAACTTCTAAGATAACACAGTCTGTTGTTGTGAAGACCGAAGAAACAAAAGTGATTTCTTTGGAATCTCCTGAATCTCCGGATTCACCTACAACTCCAGTTATTGACGCTAAGAAAGAATTAGCTCCATCTCCAATTAAAGATGATTCTTTACAATCTAAACCAGAGGACAAATCGGAAAAAGTTAGCCCAGTTGATGACAAAAAGTCTTTAGACTCACCAAAAGCTATTTCTGATAAGCCACTAACTGACTTTGTGACTTCTAAGATAACACAGTCTGTTGTTCTGAAGACCGAAGAAACAAAAGTGATTTCTAAGGAAATTCCTGAATCTCCGGATTCACCTACAGCTCCAGTTATTGACGATAAGAACGAATTAGCTCCATCTCTAATTAAAGATGATTCTTTACAATCTAAACCAGAGGACAGATCGGAAAGAGTTAGCCCAGTTGATGAAAAAAAGTCTTTAGACTCACCAAAAGATATTTCTGATAAGCCACTAACCGATTTTGTGACTTCTAAGATAATACAGTCTGTTGTTGTGAAGACCGAAGAAACAAAAGTGATTTCTAAGGAAATTTCTGAATCTCCTGATTCACCTACAGCTTCAGTTATTGACGATAAGATAGCATTAGCCCCATCTCCAATTAAAGATGATTCTTTACAATCCAAACCAGAAAAATCGGGAAAAGTTAGCCCAGTTGTTGACAAAAAGCCTTTAGATTCACCAAAAGATATTTCTGATATGCTACTAACTGACTTTGTGACTTCTAAGATAACACAGTCTGCTGTTGTGAAGACCGAAGAAACAAAAGTGATTTCTAAGGAAATTCCTGAATCTCCGGATTCAACTACAGCTCCAGTTATTGACGATAAGAAAGAATTAGCTCCATCTCCAATTAAAGATGATTCTTTACAATATAAACCAGATGACAAATCGGACAAAATTAGCCCAGGTGATGACAAAAAGTCTTTAGATTCATCAAAAGATATTTCTGATAAGCCACTAACTGACTTTGTGACTTCTGAGATAACACAGTCTGTTGTTGTGAAGACCAAAGAAACAAAAGTGATTTCTATGGAATCTCCTGAATCTCCGGATTCACCTACAGCTCCAGTTATTGACGATAAGAAAGAATTGGCTCCATCTCCAATTAAAGATGATTCTTTACAATCTAAACCAGATGACAGATCGGAAAAAGTTAGCCCAGTTGATGACAAAAAGTCTTTAGATTCATCAAAAGATATTTCTTATAAGCCACTAACTGACTTTGTGACTTCTGAGATAACACAGTCTGTTGTTGTGAAGACCAAAGAAACAAAAGTGATTTCTATGGAATCTCCTGAATCTCCGGATTCACCTACAGCTCCAGTTATTGACGATAAGAAAGAATTAGCTCCATCTTCAATTAAAGGTGATTCTTTACATACTAAACCAGAGGACAAATCCGAAAAAGTTAGCCCAGTTGATGACGAAAAGTCTTTAGACTCACCAAAAGATATTTCTGATAAGCCACTAACTGACTTTGTGACTTCTAAGATAACGCAGTCTGTTGTTCTGAAGACCGAAGAAACAAAAGTGATTTGTATGGAATCTCCTGAATCTCCGGATTCACCTACAGCTCCAGTTATTGACGATAAGAAAGAATTAGCTCCATCTTCAATCAAAGGTGATTCTTTACAATCTAAACCAGAGGACAAATCGGAAAAACTTAGCCCAGTTGATGACAAAAAGTCTTTGGACTCACCAAAAGCTATTTCTGATAAGCCACTAACTGACTTTGTGACTTCTAAGATAACGCAGTCTGTTGTTGTGAAAACCGAAGAAACCAAAGTGATTTCTATGGAATCTCCTGAATCTCCGGATTCACCTACAGCTCCAGTTGTTGACGATAAGAAAGAATTAGCTCCATCTTCAATCAAAGGTGATTCTTTACAATCTAAACCAGAGGACAAATCCGAAAAAGTTAGCCCAGTTGATGACAAAAAGTCTTTAGACTCACCAAAAGCTATTTCTGATAAGCCGCTAACTGACTTTGTGACTTCTAAGATAACACAGTCTGTTGTTGTGAAGACCGAAGAAACAAAAGTGATTTCTAAGGAAATTTCTGAATCTCCGGATTCACCTTCAGCTTCAGTTATTGACGATAAGATAGCAATAGCCCCATCTCCAATTAAAGATGATTCTTTACAATCCAAACCAGAAAAATCGGGAAAAGTTATCCCAGTTGATGACAAACAGTCTTTGATCTCACCAAATGATTGTTCTAATAAACCATTAACTGACTTCGTGACTCCTAAGATGACACAGTCTGTTGTCGTGAATACCGAAGAAAGAAAAGTAATTTCTAAGGAAATTCCTGAATCTCCGAACTCAACTGCAGATTTAGTAATTGGCAATAAAGTTCCTGATGAAGTGAAGAAGTACACCGTTCAGTCTTTTGATGAAGATTTGTCACCTGAACGAACTGATGAAATACCTGAAATGGCAAGTCCTTTAAATGATTTACTAGAAGAGTTAAGTGAAAAAGATGAGAGATATCCAATTTGTAAGGTGGTCGATGCTGCTGACGACTGTTTTGACGTCGATATGTCAGCGTCATTCGAACCATTATCTCCATCCCGTGAACTTTCTCGAGACACTGAACTTAACACGTCTAGGGACTCTGATATTATTTCTATCTTAACCGATAAAATGCAAATATCGACAATTGTTGGACATGACGTCTCCGTAACATCTGAGAAAGCAGATATTGCGGATGATGTCCTTACACGGAAAAGTAGCACAGCTACATCGACAAGTGATGGACGTGCAATGAGTTCCGTGAAATCGAGAAAACAAATTGTTAAACAGTCCCAACAAGAATCCAAGTATTCGCCGAAAAGTACTCGCAAACAGGTTACAAAATCATCTGCAGTTGTTGAGCAAACAGAGGTGCAGACAATTCATTCGCCGACAAAACGAAATAGAAAGAAGCCCGTCATTGAATCAAAAAGTACATCGTCGGACGATAATAATCTTACGACAGGGCGAGATAAGAAGCCTCCAAGTAAGAAGAGGCCGAAACCTGTAGAAAGCTCTGCTTCATCTATGGTTAAGCAATCATCGCAAAAGATCTCCGTATCTAAAGAAGCTACCTTAAACGTTAAAACTAAAAAGACAGAAACAAATTTGATCAAGAAGGACAAAACGTTAATATCGTCAGATACATCTGCGAGAAGGGTTACTAAAACTAGCACTAGAACTTATGGCTACATGCAATCGACAGTTTCACGTGATCAAAAGGTCGGTAAATTTACTGCTGAAACTGGTAAACAGCTATATGAGTCTGCGTATAAGTACAAAAAAGTAGCCCCAGGCGAAAATATCGAAATCACAAAGTCCAAACTTACAGGATCAAGAGTCGGAACACCAGATCTGAAACCTAGAGTGCCAGTGAAGGGAAAATTAAGTTCTCGATCTGGAACTCCCGATACTATTGTACGAAAATTCAGTAAGTCTATCAGCACAAGCTCTGAAGAAGGCGATGTCGGCAAGAGGACTAAAAGAATAATCGATACGTCCTCGCCAGCACAATATACGACAAAGAATATGAAAATCACATCTGAGTCCACATACAAAAGTGCACAGAAAACTAGAATCATGACCACAAATGTATCCACGACCAAGACAAGCATTCCAACGACGAAGCCCTTGAATAAGAAACAAATGACCAATGAAACGAAGACTGAAAGTGTTGTAAAAAAGCAAGTTAAACGTACCAAGGCTGAGCCAACCGGCACCGAATCGAAAATTCCAAGAGCAATGATTCCAATAAAGCAAGCAGAAACACAACAGAAACCTAAGCCTATCGCAAAAGCGAAGAAAGACGAGAGTAACAAAAAAATGGTCCAGAGTAATCAAAAAACGGTATCAACAATGGGTTCATTCGTCCATAGGCAACACGTAGCCGACAATGTCGATCCTGTTCAACCATCTGACGACCTATTTAGATGTAAGTCTGCTCTTCAATATTCACGTAAAGATAATTTTCTCACCACTGATAAAAGAGAGGAACCAGCCTCTTTGCCGTCCAGTCCCAGTAGATTAAGAACAAAGCAAAACAGTACAAAAGTCTTAACTAGCGAAGTGTTTACGCGCATCGTAGATTCCTCAAAGTCAATTGAAGTCATTTACCGTCAACCATTAGCCAGTAACGAAATAGTCCGCAAACTGTGCGAATACAAATACAACGACGTCGATGTCAGTTTCATTGACACAACCGATTCGAGTCTATCGGATTCAATAGCTTTGCCATCATCATCATCGGAACATGATGTTGATTATCTAGGAAAGCGTAAACGCTCCTGCAGTCCAGCCTCACCGAAACCGTCCAAACGCACCTTACAATTGCTTGAACAGAAAATCCGTCGCACTGACATCGGAATGATACAGTCCACCACAATCGAAGATGATGAAGCGACGTCCCATGATGACATTGATGATGGCAAATCGCAATTGCTGACAATCAAATCCGATTTAACGGCATCAGCACGAAACGAACTTAGGGCCGGCGGCTGCATCGTTTCGGAACAACCGTTGACTTCAACGTCGAAAAGTATTGTTTTGATGGAAAGTTGTCTGTCTCCCATTCTAGATTTTAAGGCTGTCTCACCGCCACGTCAAAAACATAAATTCGATTATAAAGTTGTTTCAGAACCAGGTAAATAACCGATAAAACTATCCACATACACAAAATTCATTTTAAATAATTTTCATGCTAATTTCGTTGCGGTAAAAAAGTTTTATTTTTATTTTTGAATTTATACCGTTAAATTTGCCAACTTGAGGCTTTATTACATCTGTCATACAAAACCAGGGCGCTGCAAGTCAATCCACAAGCAATTATGATGTACATTTCAATATTAGGGTTGTGTAAATACCTTTATATTTCTATACCATTAATAACAAAAAAAACGAAAGAAAGAAACTGCAGTCTAGCAACTGCATATTTTATCAAATCGATGTCCAATAAAATTTTATTTCTCTCATGGAAGCTGCGGGAATTTGCTCATTGTCTTTTCATTATTTGGAGTAGCTGGTAGGTTTGGTTTTGAATGATTAAAACGAAGCTAAATGCTTGTTACGCAAATGGGACTATTGAGATTTCATATCTCACAGAACGTTTTAATTTTTCGAGTTGTCGTTAACAGCGTCATTGCACTTAATTCGTTCTTCAAAGAACAACAATGCAAAAAGTTAGCATTAATTTCGTGGAATTTTAGATAAACTTTCAATGACTGGTATTAGATGTTTTAAGTATTAGCCAAAAATTCCATTTATCCGTTTGGTTGTGAGGCCTATCTATGAGCAAATTCCCGCAGCTTCCAGTTTATTGACATACTGTTCGTGTGACAGATATATTTATCCAAATAGAAACTCTTCAATTCACGCCACCAGAAGTGCGATAAAAAAATCAAAATACCGAGAAAACTATTTTTATCTACCAAGAACGTCAATCTCAGCCCTAGGGCAAATTTGCTTATCTCGATATCTCGGCAGATAAAATAGCGCATGCACGCCTTCGGCTCTGTGCATAAACTCTAAATCGTCAAAACAACCATTTTCGCCAGAGGTGCATTATCTACTATTATAGTATGGTCCTATTCGAGCCGAAGGCCAGGCAACACATACAAACGTCAGTATAAATATTATGCACCTGTGTCCTAATGTTTATTTTGACGAGTTGATGATTGTGATCCAAAGCCAAAGGCGCGGATCATAATCCGACTAGTCAAAATAAACGTTTGGGCATAGGTGCATATCATTTTTTATGTGTCGATGTAAAGATAAACCCAAATTACCTCTCAGAGCTGATCCGTAATGTTGTTAGTATTACAACACAGAGACATATAATACTACATTACGTCCGAGGTTCAAAATTTTTATTTTGACGGGTGGGCTGTATTCCCACTAGTCAAAATAAAAATTTGGAACCTCGTACGTACAGTAGCCCTACTCACGTTAAAAAAATGTAGTTCAGATCCTTCGGAGGAATGTCGATTTCGTTTCGTTATTGGACACTAAACAATTCTCTAGAACATCATAATTGACAAAAAATTGTTTCTGAGTCGCGCAACGCATTCAAAGTTTACATGAAAACGCATAGAAACGCATGGTAACGCATAGAAACGCATGCATTTTCGATTGCGTTGCGCGACTCAGAAACAATTCTTTGTCAATTATGATGTTCTAGAGAATTGTTTAGTGTCCGATAATGAAACGAAATCGACATTCCTCCGAAGGATCTGAACCACATTTTTTAACGTGAGTAGGGCTAACGTACAGTGCTTTACGTGCTTCTGGTCGGTAAATGCGAAAAATGTACTCAAAAAATTGCATTTACCGACCAGAAGCACGTAAAAAATATTTCTCAAGGTGTACGAATCAACAAGCATAAAGTGGTTTTCCACTCCATCATAGGTTCAATATGCTATACGCGTCATGATACGAAACAAACGAAGCTTGTTCATGTACTACGAACGACATTGTATATTTCCGCTCCTAAGAAACAGAGGTTTCTTATAACTATCGGCGCGTGATTTTGTGTATTTTCGTATCATGACGCATGTACATTGATTTGTCGGTTCACTTGTTCACATAAAATTCAAATTCTACGGCGCACTTACGACATCGTTCCCTCAAAATTCAAATTCTAAGTCAAAGCAGTTTAATTATTAAAAACAAACAAACATTTCGTAGCGAGAGTTACCAATTGAATTTTGTACATAAAGTGACTAAAATCTATGCAAAAGCTCGTACCATTCATAGAAGTCCTCGCTTCTTCGTTATAACTTCTGTGATGTGATTTCTCATTCGTTGCAAATGCTCATACGGAAATGAAAGTTTCAGAAAGATGCTAATATGGCGACTGGAACGACCCAGTCGTCATATTCGCATCTCTCTGAAAAGTTTCTCACTTTCTCCATTTACACTTCGTTTTGTGTCCGTTAACGACTCTAAAGCGTTACCAGATGGCAAAACGGAGAATTATAAACAAAGAACGTGCGACTCTTGCTTGAAAGGCAGTCGTTTCCGTTAGTGACGTTTAAAGCGGGAAATACGGTATGTCAGCTTTGGTACTGAAGCTTAAACTTTCTGCGGAACAATGTTACCAGCTTCATACATTATTGTTTCCATTCACGTGTTTTAATGCAGAAGAATTTTGAAGTCCCACACTTAAAGAAGGTTCGCTGATGTGTTTGTAGCTTTCTTTTGGTTTATTTCCGATTGCTAAAGGCACAACAAGAGGGGGGGAAGCAAAAATAGAGGGGAAAACAAAGCAGAGAACGTTTTTTAAGTGTGAAGTCGACCAATGACTACCTATCTCTCAAATCGTGCCACATGATCAGCTGTTTACTCAAATTGTATTTTATCAAAACTTCACAAATGTTTTGCTTTTTTCATTCTTTTGTTTTTCCTTTGAGAAAAAAGTAACCATCCACACCCACACACCCGTCGAATACAACGCATTTATACGAAATATGAAATTACATTTAGAAAAACCATGGCCGACATTCCAACCATATCGATAACCAGAGAAGATACTATTGAAAATGACGACGATGATGATAACGAAGTCGAAGCATGTGATATAGCGCAAACTCATACGGACATAGAAGATCTCGATAGCGACGATAATATTCATCGTTCAAAGAGTCCGGTTCGTCAGTTGAAGCTACGGCGCAAAAAATGTAAACGCATCGCCAACACCGCTACGGATATTGAAGATTGCAATGCTTCCGATTCGGATGATGATCAGAAAAACTCGGCCAATCAATATGAGTCAGAAATATCGTTGAATGAGTTTCTGGATCAGGGATACGTAGATGAGGCAACCACTACGTGCAAAACCAATCGGCGAGGTTTTAGGCAAGGTGTTGAGCATCGAATGAAAAATTTAACCGTTGGCGGTGATGATTTGGGTGGTGCAACTGATTGCGAAAATGTTGAAACTTCCGGCGATGAAGGCATTACAATTGTTGCGACGCCTGAACAATATGAAAATTTTCTGGTCGATAATGAGGACGGCAAATCAATTTGCATTCAAAATTCTGTGTCCAAGCATGAAATCTACGATTCAGTAGGCACATCGGACTCAGAATTAGATCAGCCATCGGAGCGAAGAACGAGTCGCAAGAAAAGTCCGAAACCTCGACATGTGTTCATGTACGATCTGTCCGACGTTGAGAATATCATGTTTACGGATGACGATGAGTCGGGTGTAATGAAGAAATGTCCCAGTGTATTCGATGCCGAAGAAATTGTGCTGGAGAGCACCGATAATGAGAATGATGACGACTCAGTGATGCAACCAGTGGCACAATTTGATATAACGTTTGCCGATGGCAACGCCACATCTGGCTTGAGACACAGAAAACCAAAGTCGAACAATATGAAAGCCAGTACATCAAAATGTGCTCTGACGGTGCCCACTAATGATGATGACGGTTGTACGGATATTGAAAATCTTAATTCTTCTGACGATGATGACGATGACGAAACTGTACCGAAAAACCGGCTACACATTCCAACCGCATTCGTAAAGTCTGATCAGCTGCCGATGACAGATGTCGAAGATTTCGGCAGCGAAGACGATGAATCGCTATCAGACAATGACTGTCGATCTGAAATAAAAATGCCGTCTCCGTCGCGCGAGATTACCTTTACAAAAGAAAATGCGACGGGATCTCGAATGTCAAAAGTAATGCCGATGAACGGTAACCTTTTCCTGGGCATTGACGAGTCGTATATTGATAAGGGCCTGACCGATACAGAAGATATGTCCGGTCAAGAAGAGGATTACTGCGACACAACAAAGTACACAATTGATTCGATACCAGCAATTGATGGTGGTGTTACTAGGAACACGGAATATTTCTTGCCTCGGCAAAAAAAGAAAAGTGAATATGAACTCGAATCGATCACTGACACAGAAGATATTAATGTGAATAGAGGCGGTGTACGTAGACGAAAGCCCAAATCAAAAAATGCGTCGAAAAAATCACGAAACTTTCTTGAGCCTAAAGATGTAGCCGATCAGCCAGTCACTGATACTGAAGATGTTTTGATGGACGACAATCATAGAGGTAGTTACAGACCGGTTACACCAACATTCGTCCCATTATTGGTACCACCGTCAAATGATGATGGAATGACCGATGTCGAATCACTATCGGGCGAGGAAGACGAACTGGATACGAAACCGAATGATATCGATTCGGAAGGTGCATTAGCCCAAGAATCATTTTTCTCGACAGTTACGTCTCGGGACATTTCCAATGCCGAAGATCTGAAGTTTCAAACCATAGAAATGCCAATCGTTCGAAAGCTAACACCATTGCCGGACAAGTCGCTGTATTTGACTAACACCGACACTGAAGAAATGCAAATGATATCCGATTCGGAAGAACAATACTTAGAAGTGGCCGCGTCACGAATCGATAGCGCTACGCCCGAATTGCATGTGATATTGGGCGATAGCGGTGAATCGACTATTTATCACACGAATGTGAACCGGTTCGATTTGCGCAACGAACGGCACCATATTAAAGGTCATAAAGAGTATCAGGATGCGGTCACCGATGTTGAGTATTTGGATGACGATGGAAACGCGAAATGATGCATGCAAAAACGAAAGTACAAAAAAAATAATTTTTCGTTTTGTTTTGTTTTGATTTTCCTTTTTTTACTTTATTTAGTGCCAAAAAAATGTGCTAGTCCGTTTTTGAATGATTTTGTTGAGTAGGGCTTTGTTATACATAATAACCCGTCACCCAATATGTCCGAAAAATCCCATTTTACAATTAATTAATAGAAACCCAATCTGATTTCAGATGAGGAAGCAATTCAAGTTGATGATGTTAGTGTGAGACAGGCGAGCAGTCAACAAGATCCAGACAGCACAAAAGGTTAGTAAAAAACAAATAAAAAACAACCACCACCAATTTCGGCCATAATTGATTACAGTAGTAACATACAATTGTTGATTCTCTAAATTCGTTAAGTTCTTAAAAATTTCAATTTATCGTTATCGATATTTGCACCAAATTTTAAAAATTTCATTTCGTTCACTTTGCACCAAATTTCCGTTGAGAAAAAAAAATATTTTCATTTTCGCAACAGATTTGAATTTTATCAACGTTAGAAAGCCAGGCAATGCTGTGTGTGTAATTTTTCATTTTGTTTGTTTCATTTCTGGGCGACAATTCTCGTGTTTCCGTAACTCCAAATATTCGCAACTTGACCGTTGCGTCAACACTCTCTCTAGCAAACAAGTTACCTTTATTAAGGTGGTAAAGACGTTTGTGAAACTCTGCTACTTTATGTTTACGAATCGTGAGTCTGTTCACTTTACGCCTGATGAGAAGCAGAGTTTACCAATCTTATTTTACCCGCTAATTCGATTTTTTAAGATAGTTTGTTTGCTTGAGAGAGTATTGGTTGCATGTATAAAATACCATAATAACTGTCAAGTTGCGAATTCGTAAAGCTACGATTGTATGAGAATTCAGTGCGCCTATTCTCCTGAATTTAAAGATTCGTTACTTGACCGTTGTCAAGTTTAAAAGTTACGATTCGTATGGACTTAGCATCAGGGTGACAACTGTCAAGCTACGTATTCTTAAATTCACGAGAATAGGCGCCCTGTGTAATAATCATACGGAGTACCATTCACCATTCTACTTGTTGTTGTTGTTGAATCACTTAAAGAATAGAGGTTTTAGTGTCATCATGCGTACTTACATTTAATGAAAGTTTTCAGTCAAGAATCGCACATTTAATCTGACGTTCCGGTATAGACTCGAATTGGTTGAAAAATTTGCCAGCCGATCGTTTTAGTCATTGAGCATTTTTTTTAACGGAGTAATAAATTAAGCACGTGACGACACTTAGAATTTATCTCTGAAGGCACTGCTCTATAAAGCCATATTTAACAATTTGCTTCTTGAAAATAAACTGAACGCTCAAATTGTAAAAATTCCGTCGGGAGGTCAACAAGAATTAATTGTCGAAGATCTAAGTAATGAGTCGACCTTCTACTCGAGGGTCCACATCCGATGGTCTCTTGCTAATAATGTTGTTGTAAGGCTTGCTCGTATGTGCTAAACGAGGACAAAATGGTTTCAATCACAGTTTTTTAACTTACTGAGATGAAGTAGAGATTAATGAGTCATTCGCATTTGGTAAGAAACAAGACCCAACCGGATTTAAGTTTATCGCGTTTTTAAGTTTGGTACCCAATAATTGGGCTTCAAAATTGTAATTCGGGTCAGGTTTCGGAAAATGTATCACCTTGTACTGGTTAGAGAACTACTATGATCGACAATAGTACAACCCACTGCCCGTGTGTTTTTAACTGGTGATTTAGATAGCAATGTGAGTTTAACGAAAAATTTCTTTTATTTTCATCTCTTTTCGCATTGTCCTAAAATGTCAAACTTAACATTATCAATTGAAATTGATCAATCCAAAAAAAAATTGGTAACAAGTGCGAGTTTAACATTTTTAAATAATACGAAAAGAATTGTGAGCAAAGGACTTTTTCGTTAAGCTTACATTAAACTTATCAAGTGTAAGAAGGTAGTAACTTTGCAAATTCTTAACATTGAATAGCGCGCGAATTTTGATGCTTGAAGATATCATTACCTGGTTTTTAACAGCGCACCATATTGTTTCATTCAAAATTGATAAACTTTGATTGCGCTTTTTTACCTTTGTTTCCACAAAAAAAAAAACGAAAATTCGAACCAATTTTATATTCGGCCATTAGTTTCGTTTCATTATTCGAACATTCACCTCATCACAAATAATGAAAAAATCGTTTTTTTAAGCTCAAAACGCACGAAGCATCGACGAGTTTCGATCAAAATTCTTGTTGTTACAGTTTCGTTAAGTATCAGAAAATATCAAAGAAAATTTTGGTCGAAACACGTTTTTGATGCCTCGTCCTCTTGCGTTTTGAGCTTTACGTATTTTACCATTTCGTTGACATTTTTTTGATCATGAAAATGCTTTGAAAATTTTTCATTTCAGGATACGATAACGATAGTGTTCGCATTGAAGCCATTAACTTAGTTGATAGTGTGCTAGATCAAAGTTTAAGCATTGTTCATTCACAACATTATCCAGACACAATCCGTTCAGAAAGTGAACATTTTGCCATCACTTGTGACGTGACCGGTATTGATCTGATCAAATCGCCAACGATCGAATCCATGTCCGGCAAATCGTTTGACGATTTTATGCCGGACATTGATGTTGGCTGTAATGTTAACGAACGCAACAATAGTTTGTGTATGGTCGCCGATCACATCACAGATGGCGTTCACGATGATGTTAAACGATACGAACGTATCGAACGGAAATTCGAAAGACTTTCATCCCAACTGGATGTTGAATTCGATAAGAGTGACGATCAGTGTCAGGCCGATTTTGATCGGGCCGTCCAGTCCAACGTTCAGTCGGATGAAGTTAGTAATTTGCAAAGTGATTTCTCGAAAATCAGTTGGGATGAAAGTGCTTCGGCCACAACTGGTGATATGGGTTTAAATACGCCGGACAATGATATACAAGAGTTGCCAAGAGGTGATTAGAACTGAGTTGTGTTGTTATTAAGTATTTGTTTATGTTTTATCAATGATGAAATTAATCCAATTAGTTTGTCGAATTGCAAAACGGATAATAATTTTGAGCTCTAAAATCGGAACTTTGGCCTAATGAATCACTTTGTTTGTTAGAGATTGGTTTTTTTAGTGCTGTTCTGTTAAACACACACACAATTACCAACAAAGAAAAGGGAGAACAATTGATTGGCCTTAACAAACAAATAATTTGATTTTAACCCATCTTACGATTACCAATTGAACATTTTGTTTCTCTTTCTTACTCTCTTACACGTACACACACAGCATGCTTTCGTTGTTAAAACCCCCACTTTATATTCAAAATTCCTCTTTTAGGTTAAGTTAACACTCATTTTAACTTTTACTTTTAAGTCTAACGAACACTTGAAATCAGTATTCGCGTGCACTTTCCGTGGCAACGAAATATTTTTCCAATTAAAATTTCGTTAATTTAAGGAATGGTTCATAATCAGTTATCATGAAATTGTGAAATGATTTTGTGGCTCGGAACAGGTCAATTTTCAAGTTATAGTCACGAAAAAGAAGCAGAGACATTATAGTCCATGCTTAACCAAAAAATGAATTCTCGATTTTTAAACGTTTTTCTTACTAAGAGATGGCGCTATACTTTATGATAAAATGGCTTCAAACTTCATGAATTTTAGTGACTTGTTTCGCCATTTTTCACGCTAATCATCGAGCTTCCGCATTGCTTTCCTAAAGCGAATGACAATGAATTGGTTTTCCAAAAACCTCAAACTTGATCTGTTCCCACCGCAGCCTTAGAAATGATAAAAAGCAACAAAGAAGCAATTTCTTGTTCACTGTTTGTCTTACTTTTTTGGCCTAAAATTAAATTATCAATTCTGGGATGATGCAAAGTTTCTGAACTAAACTATTTATTAAGAATAAATCCAGCTACACATAGCGACGCGAAGGAGACCTAGTCTTCCTTTGCACTTCTGTCAAAGTTGACAGTAGCACAAAAGAAAATTTTGAATTAGGTCTCTTTCGCGTTGCTATGTGTAGCTGGAGTAAGTGAAACCCTTTACACTGTTATTAGTAAGGTTAACTGATTGTAAAGGCCAACACACATTAGCATCTAGTGTCATCGGTAATACGATATTTCCGTTGTCAGCTAAAATCGGTTAAAACCGGTTTTAAAAATAGAAATATCATATTTCCAACTGACACTAGATGTTAGTGTGTGTTGGCCTTGAGCCCTTAGACAATTATACAATTAGAACGGAACAACGAATCGAGAAAAACGTTTTAATACGAAAAACCCGAACAAAAAATTGGAAATTTCAGCAATTGGCTGATGTGTTGGTGGATCGTGTCTCGCACGGTGATTTTAGGTATACTCACTTGAGGTTGGAGTACAAAATATTTAATTATTAGCGAGTACTTTACGTGTTGCATTCAAGTACGCACTACGCAGCCATGACAGCATTTGAGTGATCAGTGTCCTTAAATTATCGAAACCAATTCTGAGTATTCTGTCGGAAGTTCCATTGTTACATTTAAACAAAAAAGATCGAGGAAGAAACGAATTCTTAGCTAGGGAAATACAGGTTATAGGCTCAGCGATACGTCATTAAAATTCACGATCATTTTCACAGATAGAATCAGATTTTGATAGGATCATTCCTTAAAAATAAACTGAATTGATTTGAAAGGATTTTAAGTGTTGACGGTGGTGGGTTCAATTGTTGATCACTTTGGCCGCTGCTGGTGCTTAAAATCCTTTGCTTAAATTGGTTGAATTTTTTTTACTTATTTCTTTCATTAACAAAAAAAAATCTTTTTTCCGTTTTTTTAATACATTCAATCATTTATCATCCGCTTTTCATTTTTTTAGAGCCAGGATTGCATACCGCTCCTATCGATATCATACCAAAACCATCACCCCGTCTAACCAAACCCATACCTAGTGACGCTAGTGCTACTAACGATGAACTAATAACCTATAGTAGACAAGTAACCGAACACATTACCGACGCAAGCGAAGAACAGTCGTCCGAAAATGATAAGCCTACCGATTATAGCGATACGAAGAAGTTCTGGCAATCGTTGGACTCGAATAAACCGATTGATGAGACCATACAGAGTGGTATGGTTCCAGTGCCGAAACCACGGTCACAGATAACCTCAACCATTGTGAAAACTGAGGAATCAATTGAATCGAACAGTGTGAGAGAGCTGAGCCAAAGCTCATCGAAAATATCATCGGAACAACAAGTTGAATATTCGGAATCGAGCAGTCTACAGTCGGACTGTAAACAAGAATTACGTGACGATGATTCGATGGCCGTGGAGGAACGACTGGAGGATGAAAGTTATCCGATTAGTGATAAGGTTGACTCGGATTTCTATGACATAAAAAATCGTGAAAATTTGTCGTCGTCGTATCAGTGCTCGAAAGAGGATTCTTTCGAGATAGACTTGGTGAAGGACAAGGATTTGATTGTTGATTTGAGTGCAACGAAGAAGGACGACTTTTCCATTTATAAAACTAAGGAACGCGAAGATATTCTCGATCTAGACGACCACGAAGTGGCCAAAATTCCGGTGAAACGAGATTTGTATAAAATCGACGACTTTGCAGAAGAAACCGACGCCAACGATGAGAAGAAGACCAGCTTCTACATCGGTGAATCGAGCGTTGATATCATTACAAAATCATCAGATCAACGTAACGACTTCGAGAAGGAGGAATTTGAATTCGACGACGATGTTCAGAAGAAAATCAAGACAAGTGCCAAGGAAATCGAACTGACGAAAGACGAATACGAAACGAAAACGGATTCGGAACGAACCGTCAAAGAAGTGGCTCGCCAGAGTCAACTGGAACAAGAGATTTTCGAGTTCGGTTCTGACTACGAAAAGAAATCGAGTGCCGTCGATCGGGCCACCGAATCGGATAAGGAAGAAATTGTAAAATGTGCCGAGTTCACAAAAGCATCGAGAGCCACTGAACTGAGAAATGAACTGGCCAACGAAGAGTTCGAATTTGGTCAAAACTATGAAAAATCATTGAAAGAAAAGGAGAGTCAGAGTAATGTACGAACAGAGGAGGTGACTGTCGGTGCGGATAACAAAAGTAAAATTGTGGAGAAGACGACGCAACAAGTGTCCTCCAAGTCACTTCAATCGGAGGAAAAATTCGTATTAGAGGAGAAAACCGACTTTCCACTGAATTTTGATGCCTCAAAAGGCGATCTTTTCGATTTCCAGGAACATTCAGTTAGCCAAGAAGTTGTACAGTCGAGTAGTTCAGTGGTCAAAAAGGAAGAGATTGTCGAGACAAAGAAAGGAAAAAGTTCTTTCGAAATCGATTTTGATGCCACGTTTGACCCAATGCAAACCAAGAGCCATATTGTACATTCGCCTATCACGGGCGAACCCATTGAATCGGGCAAAACGAAACAAGACCTTACTCTACAGTTGAAGAGAAACGAGACCGAACAATACACCAAGACACTTTCCGACTTCGAAATTGCCGAATTTTCAACGGAGTCGCTACCGAAAGCAGAGAAAGCCTCAATTGCTCATTCACCGATAAAGCCCATGAAAAATGCGTTCGAAATTTCGAAACCAATGCTAGAAGAAAGCACTAAAGTCATCGAAGCACACAGTTCCATTCAATCGGAGCTGAATAAGATAAACGAAAGTTTTGCCGATGTTCGGAAGGTTCAGTTCGACAAAGATGAAATCGAGAAATCAATCGTCGAGCAAACGTTTGCCGAAGTGCAAGAGTCATTGGAGGCCGTGCAAGAAGATCTGATTGACGTTGTAAAGGGTGGTCGGCAGATTAAGGAATCGCCGTCGGAATTCGAGGTTAAAATCCTGCCGAACATAAAATATCCGCAGTTGGAAGCACATGAAGAAGAATTTCACCTTTTGCCGGAAACGTCGTCAATAAAAATCGATGCCGAGGCGCCACAAAGTGACGTTAGCGACGTAAGCGTTTCACATAAACTTGAAACTGACGCATCTTCGAACGAAGACTCAATCAATAAACTTGATGTGGTGCACCGGACATCGAAACCGAAACAAACGACGAACCGATGGTCTGTGTCCGATCCGGATAACTATTCCAGTTCGGGTAGCCACTACGAAAGCTTCGAAAAAACCGATAGTCGACCATGCTCGTCTGATGTGGAGAATCTATTGACGTACGGAAATTCATCGGAATATCAAACTGCGCTTGATGCATCTCACTTGCCCGGTTCCACTGAATACCAATCAGCGGCTAGTTGGTTGGACAACAGTGGCAAGACCATCAGTTCGCGTGAAAGCATGAAAAGTTTCGATTCGGAGAGCTCCGGCCATTTGGGTAGCGTTGAAAATTCGGAGAATTCAGAGACTCTCGTACCGTCCACCATGGACCTTGATTTGCCCAGTGATTCCAATTATGAAATGGACATGGACGAAAGTGAAATCAAATTTGCGAGTCTGGAAGCGTGCAGTGGAGTTTTATTGGAGGAATATAACGAAGAACCGGATCATGTTATTAGTCCAAGCATGAAGCGCTCCCAAGAAATGACTTTCCAGCCATACCAAACCGACGACGATGTCATTGAGAAGAGTGGTCGCTTGGAGAAAAAATCCAGTTTGGACGCTGATGACTCTAAGCTTGGAAGTATGACCAGTCTGGACGATGGGAAATTTGCCACAAGCCTTGAAGATGGAAGTGTCTTATCTATGAGTTTATCCAGTGCATCGAATGTAGAAACTATTGTTGAAAATGTGAAAGATGAAATGGCCAGTTCGTTTGGAAGTTCTCTGATCGGTAGCTACGAAGTGCAATCGTTAATCAGAGATGATGTTTCCGCTCTTAATTTCGACGATTCACAAGACTCGGGTCAATTCGACAATAAAATTATGACAACGTCGATTGTCCGAGACGATGACATCATTTCCAGTCAGGCAACAAGCACAACAACGCCACAAACTGAATTCGCCGAAGTTGTCGAGCAGCCTTCGAAACGCACGAAAGGACACAAGCGTGCGGACAGTACCTCGTTCCTGAAAGGATTGGAGACCTCGCGCAGTCCCCCAGACACATCGTTGGATGATGAAATGATTGTTCATGAGGACGTTCAAAAGGTGCACATCTTCGAGGACGATAAGAAAGAAAGCGGATCCGACTCGGACAATGACCCGTACCAAACCGAATACGCGAGATCGTTTAAACAGCCGGAAAAGCAGGGAAAGAAAAAGTCGAAAATTGAAAAAGTTGACGTCGAGAAGATGGAAAGGAAAATATCCATTCCATCCATCGAAACAATCGTCGAAGATGTCATGGCCGAAGTTGAATGTGAAGCCAAAATGGAGAGGGCCGTATCGCAAAACATGTTGGATTATTCGAACATTCCCGACATCATGGTCACCGACGATCCGACTAAAGATACTGTCGACGAAGATGAAGATTTGAATCAAATTTCGTCTGTCGAACCAATGACATCGCAAACGGAAGAAACTGTATCCAGTAGAGACATCCCGTCACCTATTCGTTATGCCAAAGAATCGGAAATTAAGATCACCGAAGAGGAGTATCAAGAACTGATCGACAAACAATACAAAGCGAAGTTGGCTGACGTGACCACGCGATTTGATTACGATGAAGACAAAGCTGAATCACCTACCAGCGATTCGTTTGAAATGCTTGAACAACCTGACATCACCGACGAATTTGTAATAATTGAGGAAGTGGCTAAAGAGGCCGGCGAATTCGATACGGAAGGTAAAAGTGTAAAAATCAAGCCAATCAAATACGTGAAAAAGCATGACGATGAAGTCGAAACAATTTTGGTGAAATCGGCACCAGCTGCGACCAACGAAGGATCTGTATTGTATCAACTGCAAGGACAACACCACGACCTGGGCTTCGATTTTGAAGAGAGTCCTCCTACTGGTGTTGATTCCGGTGAAAATGTCTATGAGTCGAATGAAATGAGCTCCAGTAGAAAGTGGGTGGAAATGCAACTGGCTGAACAGGCACAAAATCTTAGATATCCATACGAAATGGAGCGAGGAATGCTGGAAGATATCAAAGAAGAAGACACTGACCTGGAGGTGGGAAGCAGTAGAATCAGCAGTTTCAAAGATTCGTTTTCCAGCAGCACACCAGAGTACGACATCCTGGCTGGTCGTAAGTATTTTGCGAAAGGTGAACATGACGACATGTCGGTGAATAGTTTACAAGAATTTGAAAACCTCGAACAAGCCATCTCTCTCGAAAACCGTAAATTCCATCAAGGCTCTTCGGACTCGCTCAGTAATGGAAGTTTCCCGAAGCGATACACATCGAAAACACACGGTGACGACGTGTCCATAGCCAGTTTGAAAGAATTCGAGGGTCTGGAAAATGCTTGCCTGGAAGCACATCTGGTTGAGATTAAAGCTAAGGAGGAAGCTGCCCTGCTGCTATCCAGATCGGACGAATCAAGTAAATCGGATAAGTCTAAGGGCTCACCGAAACAGACAACAATTACCACCAAAACAACAGTAGTGTCGCAGTCGCAATCGATCCCAACACGAGTCATTGAAGAACGGGTTATCACAACGACGACCGGATTCCCCATAAACCAGAAATCTTTGGAATCATTTCTGAAATCGAGATTCGAAGAGAAAGACGACGACTCATCGTCAAATTTGATGGAAGTGTCTTCCGATAGTTTGGATAACGGAAATAAGGTCAAATTGAGTCACAGCAAAGACAGCACTCATTACGGCAGCAGTGACAGCTTAGAGCAAAACAAAAGCGGCACGGACATAATGACAAGTAGCCTGGATTCCATCGAGGTTTCGAAAGAGGCCGGTGCAACAGCCAAATCGTCTCGATCCGACGTGGATTCTATTGACCAATACCTTTTATCTGGACGAAATGAAGCCAGTCGCCGTGACAGTATCGACTCAATTGAAATGCAATTGGCTCTGATGGCTCAGGCCGGAAACTATGAACGTGACTCAATCGATGGCAATACTCGAATCGATGTTGAAACAAGCGTCGCAAATAGCGGCAATCAAACCATTCAAACACGAACAATCACAACGACGACCATATCGTCGTCACATGGTCCCGGTATGAGCAAAGACATATCGAGCGATTCATTGAATGTAAATCAATCGGAGCCAGAACTTCTTCTTACCAGCACTGAAAGTCTGGATCAAAGCAGTTCCGTTGCAACAAATGCTACTTACACCAACGAAATGAACTCACAAATGTCGGGTAGCATAACCAGTTGTGGATCGAACACATTAATCGATTCACTGGACGGACCATTCGATTTTCAATCGGGTATGATGGCATCGTCGAGCCAATTTGGTTTCGATGATCGGCAATTGATGGAAGGTACGGCGTCATCATCGACGTCGACAACAACCACAACTGTTGTGCATGTATCGCAGACGAAGGACGGTGAAAAGACATATGAATACTTTGATGTTAAGGATGACAAAGGAAAGGCTCGACAAGGTAGAGTATTTTGATTGGCCTGCTAAATTGCAAAATGTTTTCACTTTGTTTTGTCGAACGAACGTTAGACCATAAGTAAATACTAAGTAATTCCCGTATCGCAAAAGTAAATTTTTCTTTGAACTTAGCCTTTGCGTGTAATTTAAAGAACAGTCAACTGCGTAGATGTAGCATTAGCACGTATACCATTGTGTGTATTATGACCTTCAGTAGCATTTAGACACGAGCTAATCGAATTTTAAGGCCAGATTTTATTGCAGCTTTCTAATCACTTCTAAAATAATTGAGCATTTCACGAGGCATTTCACCCGATTGCAATTGCACAGACAGAGAGACACAAAAGATATGACAAAAGTTGACGATCAAACTTCTTGTGTGTAATTTTCAGAGAAATTATAACAGATGGCGTTGCTGTCACCTCACCGGCTGGACCGGTTCAGCGCCATCTGTTATCATTTCTCTGGTAATTTTATTACTTGACGTGTAATTCTAACACTTAAATGAACCATTCGGCCATTAATAAGCAATGTTAGCAATAATATATTGAGATGATGACCTTCCGACATGTTGGGCAGCCCGTTTTGTTAATATAATTTTCGCTAAAAAAAAACTTCCGGAACTTTGAGTCCACAGAAATAAGAGAATACGGTCACCGTATTTTAAACATTTTCGCTTTTTTCGTCACATATTACACGTTAACGTTCTGTAAAGTGAAACATTTCTATGTGGACAATTTCGTCATTACTAACTCGCTACGGTTTCAGTTCTCTTATGTACAAAACGAATCATCAAAACTGATAAAGATTACTCCATTCATACGCATCAAATCCTATCCCATTCAAATTTCGCGCCTCAATTTCGATTTATTTTCTTTTTACTACAATCACGACTACAGAATGTTTTAACACACAAAAAAACAAATGTCGCCAATGACTGTACTGCCTTTTTGATAGTGGTTTAAAGAAAGACTCGATCTATTTTTATTTCGCTTATGTTTCGCCAGAGATCTACATGCAAGTAAATATCGGCTGATGGAGGGGTTGTTGCACTGACGAAGGCAGAGTAGCAGCAAAATCTGATCGGTTCAGTGGATTTTTTCCTTTCAAAATTTTTTAGAAGCCAAAAGACATTGCAGCTGTCACTGCCTCGTGATCTACTCAGAGGTGCCATAAATTTTTCTTTCGAATCTAAGATGTCGTCTCTCAGACAAAAATAATTCCATTTACGTTTGACTATTTTCGAGTCTCTTTCGATTCTGAACCACTAACGAAAACGCAATAAAGGTGGACAGCGTAAAGGTTCACGCAAGAATTTATGATTTTTGCTATAAAGACTACAGCTTTTCGCTACTTTTGAAAATTCTACCACAAGTTCGAGAAAGAGCTCAAAGTTATTTTTACTAACAACCAGACTGCATAATAGAAATGTTGCTCACAGATAAATGTTAAAACTTAAAAATTTGAAGACGGTGTTAACGGAGCGAGTGATTGATCTTTAAGGGCAACGTCAAACATTTAACAAAAGAAAATTCGCTCATTTTGACATTGCCCTCGAACAAAAGAGATATTTTTTACTTCTCTCCGTTAACACCGTATTGATATGTTATGAGTAGCGGATGTTTATAGAGTACTTTGAGCATAGACAGCCAAAGCAACTAAGGGTACAATTATCATTGAAAAACGTTTTCGGATTTTTTTTTCTTTAACTTTGGAACATTTTTGAAATTGCGCTCGAAACTTCACAAATTGTTAACTTGACACAGCCCTACTCACAGCATAAAATCAGATTCATAAGTCGATTTACCTAACGAAAAACGATGCAACAACTTAGAAGCGATTAAATATTCACAGAAATGCATGAAAAATGATTCACTTTCACTGTATATATTGACATAAACAAAGTAAAGAGAAAAGAAAAATCTTAGTGCAGAACCAATGATGTGAAAGAGCGATTCATGTGTTCCCAATATTCATGCTTACCAAATTGCATGCAGCAATCGACAATTCCGTTTCAAATCAATTGAATAATGAGCGAACTTTTTCTTAACTTAGGTGACGAGCAACTCTAAATGTGTATGGACTTCGATTTGGTTACGATTTAGAGGTCAGTGTTCAATCTAAGTTGTTTTACCGGCGAACTCCTAGCAATAAAGTGTACGGGACAGATGTCAAAATAAAGGAACTGTTGCCTAATGAACGGTTGATAAGCACTACTACCGTACAACGCATAAAAACCTTTGTGAAAGAATTTCATATATTTTCTCTCACCAATTCACCTCTCTAAGGTTTTTATGCGTTGTACTGTAGACTAGCTTAGAAATCCAGAAAAAAATATTCTTACAACTTTACGTTTTCTGTAAACGATATTACACTTGTTTCACGTGTTATGTTAGTTCCTGTAAACGTTTTATTTTCAATTGACATAATTGAACATTACCAGCGTCTCACTAAGAAATTTACGAAAAGCGAAAGAACTCAGCGTAGAAGGCACACTGATAATTTAAATTTAAAAATGTTAAGAGACAAACTAACAGAGAAATGACAATGCTAGTAGCTCACTTTCGCCGTTAACCCTGACATTACCGGCAGCTGAACGTTCTTCTTTACATTCTTCTGCAAAGTAATGCAGTTGAACTGCATCAGTTCCAAATTTTCTCATATCAGAGTGTCCGTGCGCCGTGCCACAGTACAATTGTACACACAACATAGCCAATACTTCATACATTTCAACATTCACAATATTAATTTAAAGGTTTATCTGTCAAATCGTATGGCAATTTGGTATAGGTTTGTTCCAAGGTCATTCCTAAATGTCAAATTTCATTCACAGAAGACCATCTAACCTCACCTTTGAGTTTGACAAAAATTTAATCGAAAAATTTACAAAGGATTTGTTTGACGTTTAGGTTATGTGTGGATGCACAGCTCTGCTACAGTGCTGTGGTGGATGAAATCCTCGTTACTTGGGTTGTCAAAGTTCGTGTTTACAGTTACTTGGAACAAACCTATGGTGTGTAATCATGTTGAGTGCGAGGAGCATTATACTTTTCATATTGTTGAGCCACTCATTCGCTCAAGATTTAAATAAATGTCGTAAAAGTCCTGCTTCAAGCAATAATAAAAGATCGTCTATCCAGAGCCAACTTCCGTAGACAGTGCTTTTTAATTGCTGTAGAAATAATTGATTTATTTATTTAATAGAAATCTGTCCTCTAATTTCAGACGAACCACTTGGTGTACCCTTACCTATGGATATTTCTAGCAATTAACTACTCGTAATTCACTTTATTATAAAACTTATGCATTTCTATTTAACCAAAAGAAAAACTTTCTTTTTGTTTTGGTAAAATTGCTTAGCTCAATAATTTGGAATTATATTTAAAAAAATAAAATTGTATAACAAGCCAGTCAGCCATTTTGTGTACTTCAAAAATTAAAATTAGAAAAACAAAAAGCTTTGATAAAAATATTTCGTTTTTTTATGAATCGATCGGGAGACAGAGTTCAGAAAGGGAATGGCAATTCTATGAAATTATTAAAAATTTAATAGAAATGCATTTTATAAAAAAAAAGAAAAAAAATTAGCTAAAAATGGATAAATGATTGTAAGATGAACAGCAAAAGTAATAAATTTTGGGTATTTTGTTTTTAGTCACATTTTTCTTACATTGATAAAAGTAAACAAATATTTGAGATAAATTTTGTGTTTTATATAACGTAAGATTAATTAATAAATGAAAAACTAAAAAAAAATATTTCTTAAATAAATACAAATTGTTAATCGCATACTATCCTAAGAAAAATTTATTCCAAAAAAATTTCCCTAAATTTTTCCCTTATCCATTGTTTGATTAACTTTACGAAAAGAAATTTAAAAACCAAAATTCTCACGCCACCCTATTTTATTGTGCATTTGTATTTGTGAACAAAAAAAAGAAGAAAAAAATTATTTATTTAAAATTTATTATATCCAGAGAAAATGATCGATTATCATCTCTCTATCTATTTATTTTAGTTATTGTTGAAAATTTAATGAAATATTCCTTTGAAAAAAAAAAGAAATCAAAATTAAAATGAAAGTAAAATTTCATTACCAAAAAAAAGATGAAAACCTTATTATTCTGTGTACAATATGCGATAAAAATAAAAACAAAAATGGCTTAATAATAAACGTCTTGCGTTTTTATTTTGTCTTTCAACCGATGCAAGCATGAGTGGTACTCTAAATTGGGTCCTGAAACTTGCCACTGTAAAAAACAATTCCATTCAAAATAGTAATCTATTTGGCAGGTGACGACTATGATCACTTTTGCTTGAGGTGCGTTGATTCAACACATTCCTGTTGACAGTTCGTTCTTTGCATCCATCTTTTCAAGGATCTTAGCAAAAATCTTTCATCGAATAGGCTTGTTCCAAATAGTTGTAAACACGAACTTTGACAACCCGAACCATGATGTTTTGATCCATAGCAACGTGGCCTACGAGATGTTTCATACAAATATGGCAACGGTTCCTACGTGATTTACACACAAATATTATTGAGGTTATGGTGCTATAGATCAAATTTGACAATTCATACAGCCTTGACACAAACCTATAGACTGTTATGATGAAAGAGAAGAAAATATATTCGGACAAGTTATTTTAACTTACCTTGGGAGATACGTCAAAACTTTATATGAAAATATGCAACGACAAGTACCCCAAGGCAAGTTATAATTAAGTAGTCTTCGGAACTCTCGCTCTGATCATAACAGTCTAGAGATCATTGTCAATGTCGTTTGAGATGTCAAATGAGCTGTCATTTTCACAAAGCTAATGCGCAATGTTACAAAATTTTATATGGAGCTGTCATTGTTTGAGGTTAGTTTTGTGAAATTGAAAATTTATTTGACACTATTTTGATAGAAGAAACCGTTATTTGACACCGAACAATCGTTCACTTAAAATTCAAATTTTAGGCATACTTACAGCGTGAATTAGTACAATCAGTCGTCAATGGAAAAAGGGATTCTCTTCCCGGGAGCCGAGACTACGAAAACTTCCCTGTTGAGACATTCAGTCAAGACTTTCCCTATCGTAAAAAACTGGTGTATTGAAAGCAGTGTGGGACTGGCTGAAAAAGCCCTTGGGGCAAAAATCCAAAAGGCTCATCTTTTCAGACGACTGTTTCGAATAAATCCCAATGGTAGACTGTGTCTGCATATAATTTAGAAGCTATACGAAAAGTAAGATGCTAATTGAATGTATGAATAGTGTCACTACTATTGTACATATAGTTTGTGTATCGCGAGTGGAGCGAGCGAAAAGGATTCTTTGAAAGAGCGAAACCAGTTTTACGAGTCGGGTAATCAGCCTAGAGGTAATAGTTATAAGTTATACGTTATTTGCGCAAAATGAATAATGGCTGAGATCCCGGGGGCATAGTCAGTAAAATGATATTTTTCCCATTTTATTCGTTTCAAGAGCGAACATTTTGAAAAATTAGAACATTCATTAAAGAGAAGAAAATTCTCGGGTACGAGGTTGCCGGTTTTCAACACTTTTCCCATCAGCGCAACCAGTTAGCAATTTTTAGACGACTTCTTGTTTTTTGTCGTTCCACAAATTCTGCATAGTTACATGTTACTATGATTCGCATTGACATTCAGATTTACTGTTTCTTCGATTACGTGTACAGCGAGGCAACTGGTATAACATACACAGTATATATGTGAGCAATTTTATGATAAAACTTTGGAACTTAAAAAAAAACAGCCGAACTTTTCTCAAGTAACAACATTAGCATGTCAAATTGAACGTATGTCTCCATTTTCATCACATCTAATCATAGAAATTCGTATTTGTTGAACATTTTTATGGAAACGTTGTGTTTCAACCGTTTCAACGATTCTAATAAAATAGCTGTCCGCGTGAAGGCGACCTCCCCGATTTACAGCCTTAACATTTTCAATCACTTAAGGCGAGGGGATACCAGCTCGAGAGAAAAAATGTCAGTGAAAACAAGAAGAAATAGGTAATGGTGTCACACGATTTTAAGTAGTCGGTAACCCCTCGTTTTCAATATATCAATCAGTTGTGAAGAAGAGACACTTGAACGGAATGAACAACAACTTCCCCCAGCATTAGCATTAAATATTGTAATATGTCATGTGAATATAAGACGCTTCTTGTCATGACACTATTGTCATCAGTGGCCATAAACATTCTTAAATGCTTACGATATTAACGAGTGACAGAATTCCATCAAACGAATCCTGGAATTACGGTGACTGGATATGTATGCTGCTACCATAGCATAATAATTAAAGAAATTGTTAATCTTCAACATAATGAAGCAAATTTTGTCATAAGAGATTCATGAATATGGTACTCAATACTAGAACCACGTTGCTCCATTTGAAAAACATATCCATCACTTCCCCCCATGAATGTGAATATAAATACAAATGGCGATGTAGTGAGACCCGTACGATACGTATAATTTACGTAGTGTAGCCAGAGCTAGAGTCAATGAAGAGCCTTGATATATAAGCAGTCGAATAGTTATATGCAGAAAGGGAACATGTAGCATATTAGCGAATTATAAGAAAAATACAATTTCCCGCGTTCAGAGTTTTAATCTCCAAAAAAATAATTCTATGAACATCATCAGCCTATTAGAATAGGATCATGTGAAACAAACAAAAAATATCAGCCCATCATGGAGGTACTCAGTGGTCACAATGTTACAATCGTGACACATAAACCACCTATGCATAGGTACAGGTCTAAATACGAGAGATTTAGGCTGCTATTGTAAACAACAATGAAATAATTAATTGCTGCTGAATAGATAAGGAAAGATGATCCCAAGCTTTTGCCAAACATTTAATTGAAAGGGAAAAGAAATTACCGAGAGAAAATATCATGTTTCCTCTATGGCATATACAACCACTTTTGGTGATCGCATTATAAAAGGATTGTATTTTATATACTGGACTCCATTTCGAACATAATCACCGAAATTAATTAAGCCGAATCAGGCAATTATACTTTTGCGAAACAGCAAACCGTAATTTGATATGTCGACGACTGAGCATTCTGGTAATTGTCGAAGTATAACATTACACGATCGACATTATTGGTTGCGTTGTAATCGTAATAAGCATGTATGGCGCTATAAGGGTGACAAATTTAACGGCTGTCTTTCGTATATTATTTTCAAAACGAAATTCTGCAATTTTCGTCTGATGTGAGAAGGTTTTCTATTGTGCGCACATATTGCGCTCTGGTTAACCATCAAGTAATCCCAAGAGAGAGGGTTTTTCGCTTTGTTAGCTTTAATATATTTCTGTATGACACCCATGCCACCAAAGAATGCATACCATGGGAAATTTGGAATATTGTTGTTGCCCTTTCCACTCTTTACGTTTTCAGTGCATCTGAATTAGCTCAGGTCTACCAGAATCTGACTTTGATCTGAAATTAGTTTATCGGATCTCATCCTGGCACTATTTTTAGGAATTGATTTGTTTTCATAATTTTTCTCATATTTTCCCGAAATTATTTTAAGAAATAAAAAAAAATGTGTGAAATTATGGGATAATATTCCCTGACCTGATTTGACAGTCCAAATAGACAATAATGCTATTTTGACAACGCAGTTATCATGCGTTAGAGTTGCTCTTTCCAATGAAAGTAAATAGATAGGTATGGCCAAACGTTCAAATTTGTTCTAGCCGGAGCACATACGGATTTGCATGGCGCCACCTCAAACGAACTCATTTCTAGTGCAAATTTCCACTACAAATGAGTTTGTTTGAGGTGGTGCCATGGAAATCCGTATGTTCTCCGACTTGTATGGACTGGCCATACCTACTTATCTACTTTCATTGGCTCTTTCATCGACGACAATAAAAATTACCTTTATTGGCCTACGCAAGCGTTAGTCGTCACGGTGTATAGTATATGCAATTAAAATTTAGTTATAATTTACTCAATCGAATATCTATTAGTGATTAGCCTGTACACCATTATAACATATATTAGATGACGTCCTTACAATTGAATACAATTAGCAGTAATGAGTTGAATGCATACAGAAAATAAATTAATTACAAAAATACAATTACTTACCATAACAAGCATTTAACTATGTCGACGCGTTTCAGCGTTTCTGTTATTTAGTTCATATGTTGAAGGCGGCAAGAGAGCGCCAATTCTATCAATTTACCTCGATTAAACTTTAAATAACCACAAATCTATAAAATGGATAAACCGGCTAAGGAATTCACTTTAATTTCATCAATGACTGCTCTGTTTTATCTCACAAAGTTCTTTGGCGTTATACCGTATGGACTTGGAGCTTTTTACAAAAGGAAAATTTTGAAAATTTCAATCGCCGGAAACGTATGGGCAATTTTTGCTACGATAAGTAGCTTTTTGAGTTCCCACTATGAGTCGTCGTCGGTAAATTCTGGCGACACTGACGGGTCAGGTCAGAATTTAAATGTTTATTGAACGGGTGATAAAATGTGTTTTGAATGTCAATAGTACTATCTAGACCCACAATTAGTATCTATAAGAAACGAGTGTTAGGCAATACTCTTACGACTGGGCATCTGTAGTGAATCATAATAAAAATGAAAAAATGGTGCATCAATCTGCTGTGTAATAGTACATTACTATACCAGTGAAGTAATTTGATATCTCGTATCCAGATGAGTAAAAGTATCAGAGCGCTTCAGCCCGAGGTACTTTTACTCATCGTGATACGAGATATCAAATTATTTCACGTGTAAAGTATGGCGTTTTACTTTACGAGCGATGGAAAAGGTTTTCACTAGTGAGGGAATAGCCACATTACCTCACTAGTAAAGTAAAATTGATTTTTCACTTTCGTTACGATTTCCAAACGATGCTCATGTATTGCAGTATGACTACTGCTGTATTCTTTAGTAAAGTCACTCAGGGTTCACGTGTACGATTTATTGAATCTAATTTCAATGCTTCAGGTACTCTCACAAAAATGATCGGAATCAGTCTGATGTACATGGAGCCAATTATGCTGGTGATAGACGTCGGCGGTTTTATGATAAATCAGAAGAAATTGGTGGCCTGCACCACAACATTGCAGGAACTTGACGATAAATTGAAAAAGGAGAACATAATCATTGATTACCGAAAAATAAGGCGAATAACCGTCACCTTGATTGTCGTGGTGTCCATATTTGAGTCTGGCATCATGGCCTATAATTACATTCAGCTCGAAGACAGTTTTTGGTTTGCTCCGCTATATGTGAGCACAATTTCGAAAATTTGGTACGTTGGGCTCGTTTACAACGTAAAACAAAAATTTGTTGCAATCAACTTGCACTTGGAAAATATGCAACGGAAGTTTAATGACAACAAGCGGAAGATAAAGGCATCCTATGACAAGGGAAAACGGTTGGATAGCGATCAGATTGGATATTTACATCGGGAAATTGTTGTGAAGAAAAATAAAGCGAACCGAACGTACGCTACCAAACGGAAACCAGACATATTGCAAGTACAATCACGAAACACATGGACGGGTAATGCAACGTTTCCGTCTTTCTCGTCGCCCATCACATTCTATTTCTGCTGAATATTTCCAGGTGAGCTGTACGGTTCACATAAATTTCAACAAACTATCAAGGAAAATGATGTGCATACCGTTGTTGGCGATAAGTTGGACAAGAAATTGCTGGTGCTGACACAGTTGCATTTCGAAATAGCAGAAATATCGAAAACTGTCAATCAAATGTTCAGTTTTCAAATGCTTTTTCTAATGGCATACGGATTCATGGCCATTACAGCTCGAATATATTTTGTCTATACAGGACTGGCGGGACAGGTGAAAAGGAATATTTTGCAAGTTTTTGTAGTTCAGTTACGAAAGCCGTTTTTTTCGTATGCCCGATCTATAATCGTCCTGTGATGCTTTTCGGCTCTCGTGCTTTTTAGATTTATTTTTGGCACAAGTGCCTTTAAGACTTCTTTTCGACATACCAATTCGATGAAAGTCTTGAGCGAAATAGAGTGGGAATCACACGACCTCGAGGCAATCTCTAAAGGTACCCAAGTTACATTCCATTTTCGGTTACATCTCGGGAACGAGACAATCTACAGAGACTTGTGATACCAACTTAGGCACTGCAAGATATCATCTAAACTATATTTTGGATATGAATGTTACGTAACTGAATTCGACAAAAATCTTGTTTCTTACGCGCAACGAAATAGGATTGTTTTCGAGCGTGATGTGGTACTAAACTCGCCAACATTTGGCTCCTATCAACAATTTCACGACTAATGCGAAAAACAACCTTATTTCGTTACCTGTATCGAAAATAGCTATTTTTCTCCTTCTAAAACAACATTCGTTTAGTCAATTCCAGTTGAGTTTCGATCTGCACAAAGCGCCCCAGTGTCGATAATATTCATAGCGTACACCGGTGAGTTTATCTGTAAATTCAAAGTTTGTTTGCAATATATCTTATCACATGAATCTCAGCTATTGGAAAAGCTTCTGTAAGAAACTTTTAAGCTTTTCTGACAACGTTGCTATTAAAGAGCTTTTGAGAGCTTTGAGCTGTGCTTTTGTATTCCACTGAAAAGTTCCACAATTTTCAATGGAATACAAAAGAAGCACAAAGCTCTCGTAAGCACAATTTCTTCTTAATCAAAAGCAAAACCATCCTCGTTTCCTATTATTTTAAAATTGAGAACTAACAACCCTACGACGATGAAATATAGCAAACCTTTCATTATGTCGTTCTAAACAGTCTACATAGAATTTGGTATTTGTGTAGATCGTCTGATTGGCAAAAGAAACACAGCTAATAACCGCTTGGCATGAACTGACCAGACGTTTTTCTGGTTCAAAACACTCTAATACTCTCTTTCACTTCTCTTGTTCCGTCTACATTTCTTTCAACACGAAAAAAATAATAATCTCGCCCAATTAAACGGATAATCCAAAAGATTGAATCTCCCAGACAACAGGCATCCCGTAAAATACATATTTTCAATTCGTATAGCAATACTCTTACAAGGAACGGTAAAGAAAATCGTATTAAAGGCTTTGACCTTACCATCTCATTTAACATTTAACCAATTTACTGAAGAGGTACACAAACCATTTTTTTTCGTTCTTAGTTCTTTCATTGTTTGAGTAGCGTATACATTGTTTTTAAATGAAAATTGACTCGAGAACATTTTCTACATCTTTCACATTTTGGTTGAGCAGCAGGCTTGGACTGATATTTGAGTGTGTCGAGCGATTTCGGATTCACTCTTTAGAAAACGCATATTTTTAAAACGAAGGGGTAAAACCTCGTTCGGCCGTGTTAAGTTCGAAACACCGTTTCGCCTTGTTCAGGCGCTTTGGTTGGAGAGCTTTTAAAAGCTTCGTGTTCTTTTGAATGTCATTGGAAAAGTGGAATACTAAGGAATTTCAAAACTCTCGAAAGCTTTTAGACCTTTAGTTATTTTAATCACTCGATATTTTCTCGGTGTTACTGTGACCGGATAGTAAATTCTTCCTCGATCTAAAAGCTCACTGAATAAGCGCAGATATGTGTTTGAAGTTAAGTATCTATTTGATCACCATCTCTGTTCTTTGGGTGCAGCCAGTCCGGACCTGTTAAACGGTATCACAAATTAGATAGAACAGTGAAAGGATTAGATGGTATCCCTTTTCTGAAATTCCCAGTTTTCGTTTTTCGAACATTAAATCCTTCCTTATTATTTTGTAATCCACGGGCATGCACCATGACATCTTCCATGACGATTTAAAAAAATACTCGCAACCTAATTACAATTTCATAATTCGAGGTGCTAAATGTGCTACGGTGATAATGTTGAGTTGGAAGACGAAAATCGACGGTCAGAAAACTGGAGTTTACATTCATAAAGTTGCAACAGCTGTGGATGAAGACCACTGCTATCAGACTGTAACACGCATATTCTAACTATTTTTCGCTGATGTATAACTGAAACGATTCAATGTCTCAACAGGTCAATCATCTCTCACTGAAATTGATGAACCATTGGATAAATTTCACTGCTTGCGGTTTTTTTGAACTCGATATGGCCACTCTGTATGCAGTAAGTCTTTACGCCACATATTTCTTGCGAATGAGTGATATCGTTGTTGTGCGACATTTTAGATCACCGGTGCTGTTACGAGTTACATCATCATTCTGATTCAATTCAATTTGGCTTATCAACGCACCAGATCTGCAGGTGGTAACGAAACGCTAGTGAACTCAACCAATTTAACGAACGCATCCAACGCTTAATGAAATTGAGATTAAAATCGCACGAAACATTATTTGAACTGATTTTGACGAGACTTTCCATACTCTTTCTTAATTTTTACAAATCGCACCCAATTGGTCCGAAATTGATCAGTGATCACGTGGAAGGCAACCACGTAACTGCAGTTTACTTGTACTAGTAAGATAGCGAAACGTTGAGAGTCTAAAGCGTAACGAGAGCTTAACATTGCACAGAAACAAAATATGTCTTGTTTTTCTAGTGATTCAGGGCTCTGACAATTTTGTTCGAGCCTAGCTTACTTTAAATGGAATAGGATTCAAGATACTTTCTATGTTTTCATTATAAAAATCGAATCAGTTGGTATGGTTTTTTTGACATCACTGAGTTACAATTTACAATGTAAATTTTACATAGGTTTTAAAGAACAGGCTAAGAGTTTTAAGACACATAAGAAGGCAGCTGGTACCCAAATTTGAACAATTCACTGTATATTTTCCATACACACAGAAAATTCTCTTCGTACCACTACCAATGAATGTAAACACAGCCCAACTTTTAGTGGGTTTTGTTTGCTTCCATCGTTTTATTCGTTCCACATACATTCCATCACATAACAATAGTGTCTCTTTTTTTAATTCTTCTTCTTCTATTCTATGTGGACAGACTGCTCATTTGATAGAGACCTAGCTGGCAACTACTGGAATGAGTGCAACTACTCTCTTACTCTCTTAACGTTTCCATCGATGAAAGCATAGAAAACGATGTGAAACTGATAAATCTGCAGAACGATAAGCACGTAGAAACGTGAGCTCAGTTAAGTTTACATAATAGGTATGGCCGATTTATCTTCAACGTTTTCATTAGTCATGTCAAAATAATATGAAAATGGGTGCGTTTGAATCCGTTTTAAAATTTGTAATGACCTCTGCGGTGACATTAGACCATATCTGGTAGTTTATTCATTGGTGAAAAATGGTCCATTTTCTGTTGCCTCTGGTGGTCCAACTTACTTGGCCAGGGCCTTTTTTGGAAAATTGGTTATGCTTATACTTACCATTTCCTTGACACTGAGATTCATTTATAAAAGATTGACAAAAAAAACTTTGCTGAAAAAAAGACCAAATTTGACTCGAGTTTACAGTTTAATTCAAATTGCATCAATATCGGAATATACATAATAATAATACACAACATAAATAGAGGGTAAAAGACGTGTGGAAGTTTAACATCTTAAGGTAGAATTGTTAAAAGGTAGAGTGTGTGGTGTGTGAACAATGTAATTGTCTTAAAAATTATGTAACACTTATCCGTGTAGTAGTAAATTTTCGTTAGAAGATTATTAAATTAATGAAATGTGCATCAGAAATTTTGCTTAGGTTTTCAATTTTTCTTACTTTTAACTTAAATTCTTAAAGTTTTCCTGTCCTACCATCTGCTTTCTTCTTATTTTATTAAATTTAAAAATTTTAATTTCAGTTAGTTCTAGTTATTTAGCCGGACGAAATAGAAAACAGATTTAACAAACGAATTGTTTTATGGCCGAAATGGTTCGTTATGCTTTACTACTATGCCTTCATCTCGATCCGTTTGATTAACCTTCAGTTAGAGTGAATTTTTAGACAACATAACCTCACAAAATTGATTTGTGTCGTCAAGGAAAGGAAAAAAAACGAAAACTGAGCTCTTCCAACTTGAATGCATACTTGGAAGGAATTCCCATAATTTGAATGACAAGCTCCGAGTGTCACCAATTCAAAGGAATATTTGGCACATTTACCTATCGCGCAATGACTTAACGGAGGTAAAATTGTCTATTTAAAACGACGTCTGAAGGAGAATATTTTCTCAACTCAGTGACGAAATGTGAAACGTTAAAGGGACCCAAAAACATGGTGACGGCACTGAGCACTTAGAGCAAATGATGTCATGATGGCATGATTCATATACAGCCGAATTTTTAGATGGCGCCACCTTGATACGTTTATAATGTAGATACGTAATCCTTACCTAATCCTAATACCGTAATTCACGCCGCACAGTGTTCCAAAACGTTACTGCCACATTCATAAATCTATTTTTGACATCAGTACGTCACTTTGCGACCCCTTTATGTCCGGAATTACCCTACAGTAACAGTAGACTTTCGAAAAACCAAGAAAAAATTTTGTTGGTTTTTTGGGTTTTGGAGCCCATTTTCCCCGTGAGGGGTTTGTAAATTTTCCATGTTAAATATAAAAGTCCTAAGGACGTTGCAACTTGCATTGAGACACCTCAAGCATACTCCTTATGGTATTTTCTATGTTCCCGAACCTACCTGCTCACCAATCGCTGTAAAACAGATCTCTTATTCCACATTTTCATCAATAACCAAAAAAATTCAAAAAAGCCTCATGAAATAAAATCGTTGTCTCTAACATTTCTGCAGCAGTAAGTGAAGGCGCGAGGCAGGGGAACATAGAAAATACCATAAGGAGTATGCTTGAGGTGTCTCAATGCAAGTTGCAACGTCCTTAGGATTTTTATATTTAACATGGAAAATTTACAAACCCCTCACGGGGAAAATGGGCTCCAAAACCCAAAAAACCAACAAAATTTTTTCTTGGTTTTTCGAAAGTCTACTGTTACTGTAGGGTAATTCCGGACATAAAGGGGTCACAAAGTGACGTACTGATGTCAAAAATAGATTTATGAATGTGGCAGTAACGTTTTGGAACACTGTGCGCCGTAGGTGTGCCTACAATTTGAATTTCAAGTGAACGAGTCGATGAAAAAGTGAACCGAAACTACATTTTAACGTTTCCTTCTATGAAAACGACGCTGCGTTGGAAAGCATTGCGTTAGAAAGATTTTGAATATCGACCGCACTTACGACGTGAATTATGAGGTTTTAACTTTAGCTACGCATAGCGACGCGAAGGAGACCTAATCGAAATTTTTCTTTCGTTTTTGTGTCAACTTTGACAGTATAACAAAAGAATTATTTGAATTAGCATCGATGTGCCATGGTTCCGCCTAATGATATTCTTCCTGAATAAAATTCTTTATTGACAAGCGAAAAAAAGACTGCTCACAGTGGCGCAGCCAGTAAAAAATCGATCTTTCTTCCTGAAGGTTTTTTTTTGCGTTTTTGATAATAATCCGTAAGTGTGTTGATCATGTCTCCACGTTGCAACGCGTTGGTTAGGCTCGTGACGCAAGTTTTAAGCATGATCATAATGCCAAGATTTGTAATGCTTTACACACTGTACTGACCTCAATGTTAATTTGGCATTAACAGGTAAAGTAAAAGATTTAAAAAATATTAAATTTTACCGTAAGAAACCTTAAGAAAAATATCAACGAAATCCGGATCGATTGTGAGGCTATCTTGTGTAAAACATCCCCAGTAAAAAGGCGGTGTTGAGCAATTTCACGCCGCGTCATTCACAATAACCCACAAAGTGACATTTTCCTTATACAAAATGTGTCACTTTGTCAATTATTGTGAATGACGGGGCGCGAAATTCCTAGCAGCCGAAAAGGCATGGATTGAATCTAATCGTTATGTCTCATTAAATTTTTGATTTTATTGATTTGTTACCGATACTACAATAAATTTTGAAAATATTCGGCCATGATATCACAGGTAAAATTGTTTACAAAAAAAAATTTGGATAAATAAGCGCAGTCTTAAATTAGAAATTGTATTTGATTAAACAAATAAAAATAATTTCGAGAATTTAATAAAATTGAAAATTCGAATATTTGTCTGTGTTATTTTAGTAGAAAATGTCCACTTCTTAGGATAGAGGTTGCAGTAGTATGGTCCAATTACTAAAAGGTAAATCGTTTTCATTTTTGTGTTTAATTTAATTGCATTTAAGGTTTTTTTTTTAATTTTTAATTTATTTTTACTTTTTTGTTAGACTTTATTAATTTCTTCATTACGTTTAGATCGAAGTGGAATGTTGATTGACACCACATCAAATCATTATTTTTGAATTTAAATTTAATTTTATGAGCGAAATATTATCACTTAATTAAACACTAACTCATACAATAAGTGCGCCTTGCAATTTAAAATGAATGGTAAGACTTGAACATTTTAACGCATTCGTCCTTCGACAGTATAGTTCTTATGCATGGATGTGTCGCCATTTCAAAACATTCAAATTTTTGGCGCAATTATGGTGTATGATTATTAAACATTATGTGCACTGAAATCCCTTAATTACTAAGACTATCCAAAAAACAAGACCTCTACTAATGAAGGGGTTGCTAGACTAAATTTTAAAAGGAACACATTTTCGAATAGAGTTTAGTTTTTAGAATTTTTTTTCTTGTTCGGGTCTTATCTACTTCAGTTATCTACCTGTACGAAATCATTCAAAGGGAAGAAAAATGGAAAAAGAATTTTGACATTTTGGGATTTTGAAAGTTCAAGAACAAATAATGCGATACCTTTATGTGAGGTGTTTGGCTCTAACACAGAGACAACTATCAGTGCTGTCATTTAATAATATGAAAAGATACTAAACTTTACTTTCATTTCGTTTATGATTCGCTAAAGATGTACGGACAAAAAGGTACGACACACCTCATACAGGTTGATCATTTTATCGCCTCTCGTATATCTGCAAGGGGTTCGTAGCTGAGATGAACTTAGTTTTTAATTTAATAACTTATTCGAGTTATAGTATGAATGCAATGAGTGTTGTGAATGGAAAATCTTCGTACAGGTTATAACTGATTTACCATAAAGCCCGTGTGTGTATGTTTACCACATTTATCAAATGAATTTTAACGCTCTAATATTGATCAAATAACGTGGTTCTATTCTATACAACAGCTATGCGTGTTTCGATGATGACAATGAATATTTTGTCTTCCGGATATCACTAATGTTATTTCGATGGGGAATATTATTGTGAGTACACAATAATGTCATACCAACGTGCATACCAAACACTTTTCGACTTAGTTTCTGTACGAATATGGCACATAAGTTTCGTATCGGAGCTCCGACTGAATGCAGTTCATATAACTTTAGCCATACTATTGAACTATTTCTTGCATTGTACTTTTGACCAGTGTTCTTGTAGAATTCGCAGGATGATTCCAAGACTTGTTCACTTAGGGGCGCGTGTGCAAATTATGTGTATCTACGCGGTATCCAGGATACTGGGAAATTTTTAGGGAAAAAAATTGGATACCGGGAAATCGATTGATAGCTGAACAAACCAGTGGGAAATGTATGTGCGGGAAGTCAATATTATGTATTTGGATACCGGGAAATTTCGAAAATTTCGACTCGGATACCGGGAAGAAAACATAATTTGGATACGCGCTTAGGGGAGGCACAAAGTTGACCTCTTAAGGAGATGTGAATTTGTATGTGGAAAGTTTTGTGTCGTTGTGTGACGTTACCCTCCCCCCAACAGTACACAGCCTTGAGTGAAATAAGTTTTCACTAAATGTCCCCCGACTAAATCGTAATTAGCTTTGAAAAATTAATAAAAATTTTGATGAATATTTGTATCGTCATCATCATCGCCACTTTTATCAAATTTTTTTCCCCCTATGATTACGTTAAACATTTACTTTAAATTTTGTTTATTTTTATTATCTAATTATTTCCCAAAAATTTTCATACGTTTAACTGGATTAACCTATAAAAAGATTTCCATTTTCATCTAAAGTTAATAATTTGTTTTTTTGTTTGGTTTTTTGTTACACATTAAAGTTGTAGAAAGGCCTATGCTTGTTTTTTTGTTACAATGTTTTTGTTTCGTCTTGAAAATATTTTCGTTTTCATTCAAAAAAAGTATGTGTAAAAGGAAGATTTATGACTTGGAAACGGAACAGTAAGAAAAACGAATCGGAAAGTTTGAAAGAAAAATTGGTTATCGATCAAATTTGAAGGCATGGATTATATGAGCAACGTTTGGATACGGTACGGTACATGTATGCATATTGTATATAGAATACGAAGCAATAAATCAAAAATAAAGAAAACTTCGATTCTCGTATGGAGAGTGAAACATTTTCATCTTTTTCTTATGAAAACATTATTTACACATGGAATCAGAGAGGATGGGAACAGTAACACGGTGAAATTGAAATAAACTTTTAGCTGAAGTGCTGTTCAGAGAATCGACTCTTGATTATTTACGGATTAATATCGGTCAATGGAAGTTTGTTTAATGTCGTGCCAATGTGCCGTCTTAAAATATACCTCAAAAGTTGGAAAAATCAAATCTTCAAGCTAAGTATAAGACCGTGGTTTGAAACCTATGCCAAGTTGTTTCATTACCCCAAATACGAAGAAATAGTATTTTACATGACTAGGGATGAAAAGACGAAAGTTTTCGTGTGAATTTTGTTAGCACGAAGCGTAGCCGAGGTCAATAAACACCCGAAAAGAAGCTTGAAACATGAAAAGTACGGTTTTTGATGCATGTAGCATTCAATTTTTTTTTTGTTTCATGACAATTTTTGGGCTCTGGAAGTGCTCTAACGAGAGTGGGCCCAGTTTATATCTCGGCCAGCATACGTCATGGAAAATCCAAATCGGTGTCAACGTTAAGGTATTGGTGACAGATGTCTGATGGAATTATAAAACAACATTTTTATTGAAAAACCAACCGTGCCAGACCAGCCGGAAATTCGGAAATTTGACTTGTCAGGTACGATAGAACTTTGATTCAAAATTTTCAATTTTCAATTTCACTCGTCAGTTGGGAGTTTTACACCAAATTGGTTTTTTTTTTGAAGTGTGCCGGCTGAGATTTAACTAAGCCCACCACTGTTACGACAATTCTAGGGCTCAAAGTAAAATGGTTTTTCGTTTGGGTAATGTTAGAATTAAGCATAGGTATCAAACCGCGACCTATGAGAGACTGATATGCATGGTGGTTCTCAGTCCAATAGAACTAAAGAGAACTTTTTCGTGAGCGAAATGTGGCACCACTTTTAGTCGGTTTTTCGAATTTTCAAATTTTAGATTTTTGAGTCATTTTTGAAGTGTGAGAACCGATCCAAAATATGCTAGGCAGCTACTAGACCGCAAAATTCTACCGATTGACCGAATTGCACTCAACAGAAAGCAGGAACTATTAGTTGGGTAGCATTTTATCCACAAATACTTGAAATTTCTCAAATTTTTGTTAATTTTCCCAAAAAATATTTTGCAAGAAAATGCAAGAAAAATCGAGAAAGCAGAGCCTGTCATCGTGAAAATGTTTTCATGAATTTTCTCAATATTTCACGATTTTCGTTATTTTTTTTGAAAATTGAAAAATTCCACGAAATCGTTTTCACGATGACAGGCTCTGCGGGAAAGGGTTGGAAAATATGGGCAAATGTTTTTCCACAAATATCACATGCCAGAAAGTGACCCCAATTTCATTACAGTTCTTCCAAACTAGCCGTTAAGAGCAATGAGGTCTTAAATGTGTTCCTTATTGATTAACAAAGACCGTAAATACTTCAAACAAAGAAAAACTAGCATAACTCAACGCGGCTCTCTTCTATAGAATGCTCTTCATACGTTCCTATAAAAATGGTCCTTACACCCTACACTAAATATTTTCAACGACAAACCTTATGATAGAGAACCGACGTTATATTCAGTTAACGGATAAGAATCCAATTTTAACTAAAATCTTGTAAAAATATCAGATTGGGACGTTGGGTAATCATTGCTCTTAATTACAGACGTTACAAACGTTATCGAGTTTTAACGAAAAGTTTGGACGAAAATGTTTCTTTTGAAATCGCTCAGCTAAGTGGAAATTTCCTAGGTATTCAGTAATCTAATCTAGTACTTCGAGATTGAAAAGGTTTTTTTTGTCTTAAATTTTACGTTCTTAGCCTAATGACCACAAAAAACACACAAAACTTTTTTTTTAAATCCAAGAAGACAAACATCAAGTTAATTGAAAAAATGTGACTTCGTATCCTCATCTCCCTTACAAATGTACATGTGACTTAACTGCCGCCCAGATCTTTAATTGCTTGTAAAATTCGCTTAACATGGCCAACTTTTGTCACACCCAAATCCTTCAGATCCCGTCGTCCTAGCACTAACAGTTCCTTACCTCGAATGTCATTCTTCACAAAACTGTCCATATATTCGCCCAGCTGCATTGCTTCTAACCATGTCACCACTTCGCTTGTGCCCCAGCTGCAGACCGCCTCCCGTGAATTCGTTGTTGACTGGGACTTCGCAACTGCTGCGGTTGAATTACCTCGGAAACGCATCCAGAACGGTTTCGACTTCTTTCGGCAATCCGGCTGTGAAGGAAGAATTTTGGTGAAGTTAAATTTGAGGTAAATCAAAAGTTGGAAGATCAAATCAGTTTCCATGAAACAAGAACACTTACTTCATCGATAGGCGCCAGCAGATGCAAGTAGGCTCGAGTCCGTCCATCATCACAGGTGTGGACGTTACACTTTCTCAACTCCATTTCCATATTGGCCAATGCCACACTCAACTTCGACTCTAAATCTTCTCTGAGTATCAAATGGTTACCCCGTTCCCGCAGCAAATCGCACGAATCTTCGTATAATTGCCGTGAAGATGTGGCTACTTCAGCCAATTGCGTTCTCAAATTCGGTCCTTCGACGAATTTCCCATGAGGATGAATTGCTTCCAAAGCATCGGCTGTTCGACAGGCAACGGCATACAGATCATGCTCCAAACTCGGATGCGAAATGATCAAAAATTTGACCCATTTCACCAGAGAGCTAACACACTCGATGTAATTCAGCAGCAAATAAGTTTCACGTTCCGACAGCAGGTCCCCTTCATCCATGTTGACAGCGCTCTCCGATACATTTGATGTTTGTTCGCGTGCAATAGAAATGCTGTGCTGGCGCTGTTTCTCCTGCCATGTCTTCAGCGAAATTTCCAGACTTCTGTTACGGCACAGCATTTGCACCCGATTTTTGTGTATTATTCGGATCATTCCCGGTGGTTGTACCCATGCTTCACCGTCCACTTGGATCGGAACACCTTCATCGCCCAAAATATTGATTTGAACGCTCTGACACTGAGCGATCCGATGATGCTGCAAATTGATAATTCTCGATGCTGCCATCTGTACCGATCCAAATACCGCAACAACTTCCAGTATCCGGTCGTCAAAACTCGGCGGCAAGAAGAAATCGTCCTTTTTGGTACTGCCCCAGAAATTCGTTCCTCCCATGAAGCTGGGTATATTGAGCACAACAATTCCCTGCAACGATGGCAGTGGAATCCGTTGACCGTCACACTCTAATTGTACGCGCTGTTCCAAATTCTTGTACGTTTTCTGTAGCCACTGTTTCGAGCCCAACACTCCGTACCACATATAATTCTTAGCGCGAGACCGACACTTCTCGGGATGCTCTTCACGTTTGTTGTGAAAATCTAACGAAATCTTCGCATCGATGCCGATGCCGAAATAGTTGTTCATCACACACTTCTCGTAATATCCTTCGGTTAGCGTCTCATCCGGATCCATCAATGGACTGACTGCAGCACAAAGTGTATCAGCATTGGCCAGAAGACATTTCGAAATGAAACCAGTCCCACTAGTGACATCTAGGGATGCAAAAAGAAAATTAACGTCACCGTGCAACACAGTGTGCCCGTTCTAAACTTACTCGGCCACGAAGGTAGTTGTACCATAGGATTGATGATTGGAAGCTTCTTATTCTTCTCAGACTTTTCCTTATCAGCGTCATCTTTTGATAGTTTCTCCATCCTGTCGAAGTTGAAGGCCAAACTGGAGCCGGCAAAAAGACTCGATTTCGATCCACCCAAATGCGATGTTTCATTCGGCTGGATGAATGATGATAAAATTAGGATTTTACACAAGGTCTGTTCAGACCGTCGACACGAACCTTAAACAAACTGCCACAACTGATTCGTCTCGTTGCCGCCGGTGAGCAATTGAGAAATCGCATATGTTCCGAGTCCAATCCCAACAGATTTGGATTGAAACCGGAATGTCGACGATCCTTTTCCTTGTCATATTCCTTGACAGTTAAACTGGGTGAATGGCTGGAGTGTCGTCGTAGCTCGTTGATGCGTTGTATGCGAAGGTCATTCTTTATTTCGGGCGAAGGTGGCTCAACGAAAACACTAACCTTCGTGTAGTGTTTCTGGAAAAAGAGAAAAAATTTCTTGAGGAAAATTGACTTCAGAAGTCAGGTGTGCTGGATTATTGTGGTCAGTCATTAATTTCGCAAAAGAGGGTCCCTCAACAATAGGGATGAACTTGTCTGTGGAACAATGAGTCGAAATCTCTACACTACATCAACCGAAACCCAACCAACGAAACGTCTACAGTTACTCACCTCGTCGCCATCATCCTTTTTGCAGGAATCATCGAAGCTGATGTGTCTCACATCAGTTGTTGTCGTAGTAGTTGCTGCTGCCATGTTTCCTATAGTTTCAACATCTGATAAGTCAATGCTGGATCCCTGTATCTGTATTTGAATTGTGTCTAAATGACGTTCACTGTCGTTCACATGACGAGTATTTTTCGTTGAGGCACTTTTATTTCGATTGGGTCTCTGATTGGAAAGGAAAATCATTTCTGTTTTACCACAAAACAAACGACAGTGCTGCTCTTTGTTGCGGTTCGAAAAACTCTTACCTTCACACTTTTCCTGGCTATGTCGAACCCTTCCACAAACTGGGCCAGACTACACAATTTGATCGGTTCGCTCGCCTTCTGATCGTCGCATCGATTGTCGATTTCGAAAACGATATTCTCGAAGCCGAACTGCAACGGATTCTCTGACTCTTCGCTGTCCATTCGCGGTACCGGTTTCTTTTTTAGCGAACGCTTACGCGGCTTGTCCGTGCATAATGTGGTTGTGTCGTCGGTGATTGTGTTGTCCTGCAATGCTCCAAACATGTCGTGTCCCAATACGGAACTCATGTCATCTAATAGGCTTTCGTCATGTAAGGCCTCTGTGGTATCACTGGTTTCCGGTGAATCTATATGACCTAAACGATCGTTTGACAGATCCTAAGGATGAGGAAAAAAAGAGTTTTTTTTTAGTTTCTGATGTGATGTGGACTCCATTGATTCATTAGTGGAGGTGAGTGTGGTCTCTACCTGAATTATGTCTGCTACATGTATCTGGGATAGAGAATCTAATTGTTTGTCCAATATTTCTGAATTAACACTGCACTCTTCATTGCTAATTGCTGATAATACATCACTGGCTTCCCCGGGAATTTCGTCCGAAGAAGATTTTTCCTGCAAGAAGTCAAACAAAAAGGGAATTAAACATCTATCACGTTGCTGGATACCACAAAAATGTTGGAGTCTTACTGGAGGATCGGTGTCAATAAGCGTAATGCTTTCGCTGACGTAAACATTTTCATGTTTCGGCGGAGGTCTTTCTATTTCTACTGATGGAAGAGCGACCTGCGGCACCTGAAGCATATTATTCGATGCAGTTGACTTCGATGACGACGGTGCGGTGGCGGTCGCTTGTTCGCTGATTGTTTGTTGATTTCTCAACATATTTCGTTCGTATACTTCGAATGGAATGAAACCAAAACCATCCTCTCGTTGTTCGGTTGCCGAGTATTTTACATATTCTAAACGACATAAACTAACTGTACTATCGTAGTCTACGTTGATATTGTTGGTTGCTTTTGATTCAGACTTTTTGTTATCTTTGCAAAATGGAAAAACGTTGCTCGCGCCCGCTATTGACTCAGTTCCATCTACCGATTCTTCTTTAATCACTTCCGAGCTTCGTCGGCTGCTGCCGTCCGCAAATTGTCGCGGTACGGGCAGACTGAGATCGTTAAAAAAGTATTCGTCCATTGAATCGCGACGGAGATCCAACGGAGATATGCATGTTAGATGGTTGGTCGAAACTGACGGTGAGATAATGTTGATGGGTGGCACGGGTGACGTCCACGGCGATGTTTCGGATGACGATGATGTGAATACGCATAGATTGTCCACTTGCATTGAGTATCGTTTATCGGAAGGTTTAAGCATTTCGGAATGTTGAATGACATTGCGTACGGCTCGTTTCAGGCTGTTCGCTCGGCATTGGAGTGCTTCCTTTTCGGAAAATGGAATGACACGACTGCTACGCCGTTCTTTCGTATTGAGCTCATCTTTTTCAGTCTTGTCAATTGACGATTTTAGGTTATTTGTTACCGAATCCAATGGACGTTCGCTGGCGCTTTTTCGAGCGATTTCGTTTAATGTTTTCATGAGTTCGTCACCAGCCAACGCTCCATTATTTTCTTCTTTAAGCGTTTCTAGAAGCATATCTAATTTTTGTCTGTGGGGGATTTAATGGGAGAGAAATTAACTTCCTGAAAAAATGTTGAACGAGTACGACCAAGGCAGAACTGGCTATCTGACGGCCAATCGCACAATATGGCCAGTCCTGGCCTGGCAACCACAGACATGATAAGGGATGTCGAAACATGGTCGAGTAAGCACCATCTGTTACGATTTCTCTCAGAGAAAGTAACGCCATCTGTTATCATTTCTTTGGATGTAAGACATACACTCTGTACCTACCTTAATATATCACATTTTACATTCAACTGCTCCTCATCACCGCAATGGTCGACTATTCTCGCCAGAAAATCATTGACCGACTCACACAACATTTTCGTTGAACTTATCACAATGTCAAAGTCTTCCGTTTCGATGATTGACTGCAACTGCAAATTGATTAATTCCTCAAACTCTTTGAGCATCAGTTCGGAACCGTGTGACATCGACATTTTCGGCGTTTTCAATGCGATCGCCTTCTCGAAGACCATAATACTCCAGCGGTCCAGCATTTTCGTGCTGGCCGATTCATATCGTTCGAGTATTTGCGGTAAATGTGCATCGTCGTCACAAGACGAACCCCAACCCAACACTCTGGCCAAATCGTTACCGGTGCCCAATGGCAGCACAGCCAGTTGGCATTGCTTCTGTAAATGGTAAAATGATTCGAAATGGACGACAAAACCAAAAATTTGCGCAATAAATTACGTTCATATCCAGTCGATCAATTTCGCTGAGCACCCATCCAACCGATCCGTCGCCCGAACAGACCAGTATTCGAAATGGATCGAAATGTCGAAATAATCTTAAACCTAAACCGGGACCAGCCGATACCAAATCGAATACTTGAGCTGGATTCAGTAATTGCTTAAAACGTCTTAAAAATTTAACCCCCTGATTGTCACCCGACTTAGAATTAACGAAAACCAATAGTGGCGAATAGCTGCCGTGTGGTTTCACAATGTCCCATGCTTCGTCGACGCCAATGGAATGTACAGAAGTTGGTGGTATGACGGACACATGTGCCGATCCGAGTGGGCATTTTAGGACTTTGATTTGCGGACGACATGCGGTGTGCACTGTGGTACGGCCTGTGTTGTAAGAGAGAAGTGATGATTATAACTCAATTCGTTGTAGCTGCCATCGACATTGTTCCCGTTTGGAAAGGTTCTCCAACTGCTTTTCCAAAGCTAAAAAGCAGTTGGAGAACCTTAATGACGACGCCTTCCTTCCTTTAATAATCATTTAATTCTAGCAGTGCACTCCAGACGCACACAACAAAGAGAACAAAATCAAATTTACGTACACCACAAGCATCTCCAATCTTGTAGACGTAACACCGATCCACATGTCTTTTTACAAATGGCACACGTCGACGAAACCGGTAAATTTCCTTCCATCCATTGATGTGGCATGATAATGTTCTGACAATAAAAAAAATCGAAAATGTTCCCGTAATTTTTTGCTATACGTGGCACGGTGTGCATTAGCACAAAATTATCACCTACCCCATCATCATCTTCAATAATATCTTTGCCAACCGTTGCCAGTGTGGTCCATTTGCAATTTGGAATCGCTTTGGCTGCGCATCGTTTATGCACTTTACATTTACACACTTCACATGAGAGGCCATGTGACGTAACACCGGACAGTGCATCGCGACAAACGTTGCAGTAGGTTGGGCGGGCATGTGATGTTGCATACCTGTTATTCAAATTTATACGAATCAAACTTGGCAAATGAAATTATGGCTCGTAGGTTGGTGAATTAATAAAGTTAGCTGTTCCCATCAAGCTGCTCTCAACGTTGCGGAAATGCAAATTTCCGTTCGCTTTGTCGTTCATCTGAATGGGTCTTTTGTAAACGAGTTTCAATTAACTTTGAATTCAATTATGTCGATTTTACGCAATGCTAATGGTTGCATTGCTGTGAGTGGATGAATAGAAAATGCTAATGAAGCCATTCGTGTTCTATTAGTGTAAAGAAAGCTCCACCATTCTGCGAATCAAGGTGGCATTATTTCGGAACACGTTATCTAACACCGTAGCGATATTCATCTTCCAACCAAAGTCGATAAAATTTGACGATAGAGTTCTGACTAGGGTCTTACATTACAAATTGTTAAGACCAATGAAGTAAAAGATTAAACAAATGAAGTAACCAATTCGGTGGTCGTATGACCAACACGATTTCGGATGGGTAAAATCATTGATGGCTCACGCCTTCTTCTAGTTCTAGTTCTCTGTCTGCCAATATAACAAATTGCTACAGAACGAATCGTAAACACTTACCAGTGATGATGGTTAGCGAGAAAATCATGCTGATCGAGTGGTCCAGGTTCAAAAAATTCTCTGGTCGACGCAGCTTTCATTGCAGCTAGCCAATCTTCCATTTCACGTCTTGATTCAGCACAAAGCACTAATGAGCGCGTAGGTGTAATTATCTGAAAAGAAGGAAAGGCGTTTTTTCAGTTACGTTAATTTATGGCACAAAAACGAAATTTTGGGTAGTTGTGTCCGAGGAAATTTTTTTAGGGGAAACCCCACCATGTGTGTCGAATTAGAACATATTTTTAGGGTACGTTTAGGGCAGACCGGTCTTCAGCTTTAAGTGATCTTTCATTAAGTATGAAAAATGTACAAACTGTTCAACTTAGTTTGCATAATTCCCACATGGATTTCAAATTAAAATTTGCCATTGCCCAAGCCACTTTTTCATCATTTGTTTCGTTTTCGTAGTGAAAAACGGTAATTGTGAAATTTCATGACGATGTTATTTTCGGTGTGTTGTAAACGTCTGGTATACAGAAACTTGAGTGACATTTTTACCTTTATGTTCTGGGAAATACCATTAATCATGACAAAACAATGACGAAAAAAAAATGTTTCGGGTCAGAGGATATCAGTATTTCATCGTCATGGCACTGGCACATACTATACATAATACGTTTACGCATTTTACGCATATATTGTGTTTAGTCTTGGTAGATAATTCGCATTTTCAATTTTCAGATAGAAAACATAAATGGGAATGGGTCAACATTATCTCTGTGTGTAACGTATTTCCATACATTAAACAGTAACGACAATGTCATAATTTTGAGTAAGGTTCGTTGTATGTACCACCGGCTACCAGATTTTACAATTTGCGATTGTTATGGGCCGGTATGGAAGTATTTAAGTAGACTATTTGGGAACTCAGTGAATATATCGCTATCACATTATTATCAATAATAAACTGTTGTTGTTGTTGTCGGATGTTCTGCGAACGGGTCACACTGGAAAGGTCAAAAATTTGTTTATGGATACAGTGTGATTACGAGAACATCGTTATATAACCATTTCAGCTTAAGAGTAATGTTTTAGGGATAAGCACTGCGTTGGATTTAACATTTATTTTCGGTATTATGATGTGGAGAATGGGAAGATAAATGGCCAGGCTGCCATTGTTACATCGTTGAATTCCTACCTTGAAATGCTAATTAATTTCGAAAACGAACAGAAGATTTAGCCACTCATTAGTATTGGGAGGCCATATGAAATTTATTGTTTAACAGAATCAATTACCGCACACATATTTAGGTGGAAATGTGTGCCGTGACGTGTGACGAATTGTAAACAATTTGCTTGTTTGATGAGAAGATACAACATTTTCAGCTTTTCATCCATTTCTGTTACGTATGACCTTCAGACTATGGTCATATCGTAGCTTCTGGACGCCGCGCTGTAGAGAGGTTTGTAACGAATCCGGTTAGACTCCAAGCCTGAAACTACAAATTTTTGTGGAATCTTGAATTCTTAGTCTTGGATGATTTGTCGCAATAGGTCGTTATTGCAGTCCGTACTCCACATGAAATGGTTTATGAGAACGTACCCTAGCCTCCATAAAAGCCTCCAAATTTTGATACATGTATGAAGGGTCTATTTTTGGGAAAACATTTTCAAATATTTTCTCCTACATTTTCCCGAATTTAACTAAATGTGAGAAAATTTAAGAAAATCTAGGAAAATGTTTTCCCAAAAATAGTCCCTGTGTGTTTTAACTGATAGCATGACTACTATCTGTTCGAGAGAAATGAAATGCCTATTCTGATAACATTGCCTTCCAAATATTTTCTATGTTCATACTACTAGAAGCAGTGCAATGGTGCTACACATTTTGATACACCTTTGAACTTTTCTTCACAAATAATCCAGCAGTAGGAAAGATATACCTTTACCGTTCATTTCATCAGTCCGTTGAATAAATAGTATTGAAATACGAGGATCTAGTAATTAATGAGTCATGTTTCGCCTGGCGTCAATCAATATTCGCATGAAGTTACGTGGAAATGGTCATTAAGATGACCATTACGATGTAAATGATATTACCAATGATAGCTTCTACAATTATTTTCTCTACCTCAGGCTACGCAGAATGCCTGGGGTTCACGCTTAATTAATAATCCAGATTCTCTCAAACGATGAAAAAGTCATCTATTTACCCAGTCTTTACGTTGCGAATTGGCAAAATAAACGCGAAAAAAAGTGAAATAGAAGTCATTGCAAAACATTTTACGTACAATGTGTACATACGTACAAAGTGTTCATACGAGCAATGTGTACGTACCTTAGACGAATTATTACTAGACAGGCATTTCGTAAATTGTGTCCACAACATCAGTTTGTATAGGATGCATATTTCGTACGGTTTTACGTAAAATTTTACACCAACGATGACGTTTTTGGTAGTTGTCAGTTTAGTATTTTGAAAATCCAGTATCGCGACGCGAATGTAACGTTTTGTTTTTATTTAATATTTGGGACAATTTATCATTAATTTACTATGAAAATATTGTATTATTGTACGCGTTTTTCGAGTGCGGCCTTTATTAGGAGAAGACAGAAAAGAAAAGGTTTGAAATTTCAAGTGTTTTTACATGAATTGTGTCAAAATTGGGTGAATTCGAAAATATTTTTCCGTGAATTTTTGCGTATTTATGTATTTATTTGATTAAATTACTCTTCTTGGAGTACACTCCGGTCTCCGAAAGTTTCCAACTTCATCTCCAAGGTAATCGTTCCAATATTTAAATTCGTTTTAAATTCCAAAGTTTTGCGTAGCAAAAAATTTCGAATTCTTCGCGCTAATTTGCCCACCAATTCTAACACTATCAAATATTTCATTTTTTATGTCGGGGACACAATTTTTACGTAATATTTTTTCGTAATTTCCGGTCTATATATAATTCGTCTAAGGTACGTACATTATTTTTTGAAACTCATCCATAACGAAAGTGCTCATGAAAAAGAATGTCGTCGTGGTAATGGCAAACATTGATAAACGGTATAAATTATCGCTACCAATAGTGATAGTTAACATACGGCAAGCATATGGGCAATTTTATACTATCGGATCTAGTACTTCATTTGTTGATCTATTTTCAAGGGATTGATGTCAAATACTGCAATTCTTTGATACATAAGACCGCTTTAATTGCAGATTGTCGTTTACTCCGATATCGATAATAGATGTCAGTAACAGGTTAAAACAGAAGGTAGCCTTTATAACAAGAATATTCATGTCCAACCAATTCATGATCACCCTAGGTTTCTACTAATTTCACTTTATACCTCGATTTTTGAGAAACCTTTGATACCGAATCCTTTTTACAATGCTCAGTGGTTAGATGTCCACCAAACCTAGTTCCCATCTATGATTATTAATTGGAGTCGAATACCGGTGTCTACCAATAATGTTTTTGTCAGTAAGTCGTTGACATGATCCGATTCAATTAGATTTGTTTTGGTTCACAAATCTGACAATCGGTTCAATCGGTTTTCAACTCTCGCCCAGACAAATCAATCGAGTAGTGGAAAGCAGACGAGTTAACCACTACGCTAGCATGAAGGCAGCCATAGAATAACCAAATTCTTTCTTTGAGAATGCCATGGTGGTTATACCCACATAAAATTTTCTCAAACTGAAATGCCGACATTATTGAAAATTTTACGTGGAAGACGTTCAATTTGTTACGAACGAGGGAAGGATGGGAATTTGTTTTGCACAGATTACATCTACCGTGGTGTAATGGATTCTCATATCGATGTTGGTAAAGCATATTTCGGGTTTTGTAGTTTGTGTGTAAAGTTTGTATATCTCCCTCGGTTTCGCCTCGGTACGACAAAGACTTTCAGCATTCCATCCCTAGTTATGTCAATGACTGACAGGACCCAATTTATGTTCGTTCGTTGTGAAGTAACAATTCGTTAGAATTCGATCAGAAATCTGAATCTAATGCGTGAAATGACTACTCTGAAGTGTTAATACGGCACTCGAGGATGGTACTCTGATGTTAAAGCCAAATCCATTTTTCATACCAGCTTCTTATTTTTCATCAAATGAAATTCATTGATTTTTTTGCTATTTAAATGAAAAAAAAAAAAACTTTTTTATTTCATAACAACATGAACCCCATATTTTCGCTGTAATTGCCAATTAAATTTAGGATGTTTGATAATATCTTTAGGCTTATTATTTCAGGTAACATTCAAAAAAAAAAAAATTAAGCTTCTTCTTATGACGCATTTTTCAATTTTATTATGAGCCGTTTAATCGTAATGTGTAGCGTTAACGACAACGACGAGCAATTTTAATGGAAATTGTGTATTTTACAGTATTGCCTGGAAATTTGTTGTTTTCAACGCGTGGAAAATTTATAGCATATAGGCCAAAGGCAAGCGTTCTCCAAGCTGGTATAATACCAGTGGTATTACATAGCAAAACAGCAATTGAATTTTATAGAACGTCTGTAAAAGGGTTGGAATTCGGTTCAGGGGAAGACACTAGAGAATCCCGTGTCAGACAAGATTCCAAATGAAATGTATCTAGCGTTGCTATCGCCCCAAAGTTTACTCAAGCTTCACGATGTACACACTGAATTTATGTATTTTGGCGAGATATCAGTTAGGCAAGGACCTTTTTTTTTGGTTCCTTGCATACTTTGAGGCGTTGTTCAGAAGCCAAGTTAAGCCGTTGGTGCATTGATGTTAAGGTTTAAGGGGTCTTAAAACCAAGAAGTATACTATATGCAAGTAGAATATAAATGATATCAATGTGGTTGGCGAGCCGAATGCAAGGGCTGCGATCACATAGGTAATAGGTATTTGTTTACATAGGGAAGAAAATAGGAAATTATGTGCAAGGAGTGATAAAACGTTATCAAAACACTAATTTGCTTAACAATTTTGTCAAACAAAAACAAAGGCGACGGTTTGGGAGAGAAAACTTCTATTTTCCGCCCTGTCAAACGAAGAGGTGAGAAAATGTACATTCTCTTCCCGGAAATGTCATCATATGCAGCATCAGCAGCGCTTTCTCTTATGGAAAACAAGGTCGATACATGAAATAGCTATCTAGGGAGAAAAGTTAGAAATTTCATTTCATGGGTGTTCAGGATCAACCGGGAAAATGAAATCTTCTACTTTTTCCCGAGGTAAACAGAACGATTTTTCACAACAAATTCTCCCGAAGTATCAGCTGAGATGAAAAATAAAACTCTTTCCCAACGCACTACGTAATAGGGACTAATAAGTCTAATTTCTCCCCGTCTACACAATAATGTTGTGCAAATTTGCTTATGAGATAGGGAAGTTACAAATGTCGTTTTCTCGGGTATGTTATGGCCCTCGCTGTGCACTCGACAAGCAACTTTTCACTTTTACTCCATTACAGTTAAAAACAAAAAAAAAACTATTTCACGGCATAACGTGCCAAAAATAGCAATTTCCCGCTGTTGTGTTTTGGCTTTCAATAACTTTTTTTACGTTCCGACGTTTTCCACGACATAGTAACCTAGTGTGTTTTTCGTCCTTGCTGCCTTCCACTTATCTTTAATATGACAAATTACATCATTTCTCATGCAAACGCCTTATGTTCAACCGTTTTCTCATTATCGCAAATATATTGGAAAAGTTAAAAGAGGTTAATCGCTCCATGGAACATAAATTATTTAATTTCATTTTTCTAGAAATTGTGGTATGATAATGTAGACCTGCGCTACGCTATTGTTCGTTATAAATACGCACAAAACACAACCTGATAATTCGAACAGATAGTATAAGCTTCGTTTAAGTCTGGGGTGTGCGATATAGGGATATTTTGTGTACGGAGAAGTTATAAGCGTATATACACAAGCCTGCTGGGTATTTATTTTTTTAATTAATGGGGACTTACTGGCTGAACTGAACACAGTTATCTGTGCAAAAAGGTACATGTGAAGGTATATATATCGCTGGTGGCATCAGCGTATGTGTAACACATTTCGAATCAGCCAAAAATTTGACCTTTTTAAAAAAGCACATACAATTCCAAGCATGGCGAAATCGTTGGAGTTATTGTCGAAGCGTGTGCGGTTTAAATTCCATATCTGAAAATCTGCATTTACCGCTGTTAAATATTAAATTTTGAGATGGTGGAATGTGTTCAGAACTTGGCTGCATTTTAGCACGTTTTGGTATAGCAAATAGATAGAACTGTCAGCAAACCGGTCTACTTCTTCAAGATTTAAGGGTTACTTGAAAGTTACTCTAAACAATGAAAACTTCGTCTCTTTTCTATTGTAAGCGGCTCGGTGGATTTTTCTCTCGTCATTCAATTTTTCTTTCACTTTTGTCCGTTTTTAGCTTCTAAGCTTTGAGTAATGTACAATGTACGTGTAATATAAGTTTACTTGCAACACCGTTGACACCTGCGATAATTTTCATTTTCGCAGTGCTTAGCAAGTAATTGTTTGGAGATTGTTATTTTGCCACGAGAGATTATAGCCCTCGTCTTCGGCTCGGCTCCATCTCTGCAAAATAGAAATCTCCAAACAAGCACGTAATTTGCTATTACATGACTAGGGATGAAAAGTAGAGTTTTCGTTGGATGTGGGAATTTTGTTGATTCGAGGCGAAGCTGAGGTCAATAAACACATAAAACGAGTGTATGTTGAGGACATCGAAAGTGGCGCTGCAAACCTTAGACGAATTATATATAGATTGGAAATTACGAACAAAATTACAGTAATTTAATTACGTAAAAATTGTGGTCCCGACATGAAAAACGAAGTATTTGATAGTGTGAGAATTGGTGGGCAAATTATCGCGAAGAATTCGAAATTTTTTACTACGCAAAACTTTGCAATTTAAAAAGAATTTAAATATTGGAACGATTAACTTTCAGAGACGTGTACTCCAAAAAGAGTGATTTATTCCAATGGAATAATAAATATGCAAAAGGTTTTCGTGAAAAAATATTTTAGAGTTCACACAATTTTGACACAGTTCATAGAAAACACTTGAAAGTCGAGACGTTTTCTCTTCTCCTAAGCCACACTTGAAAAAACGCGTCTGCACAATATTTTTATAGTAAAATAATGATAGATTGTCCCGAATATTAAATAAAAACAAAACTTTACATTCGCGATAGCAAAAATATCAACGCCTACATGTGTTAATGCATTCTACGTAAAATCGTACGAAATATGCATCTTGCCATACCACTGTTTCTAGCACGAACACTCATTTTTCCAACGTCGAAAAGCCTCCAAATTCTCAAATATGTATACGTGTACCATTGCATGTGTTGTATGTTTTTATTCAGCATATTTCTTATGTTCGTGCTAGAAACATACAAACTGATGTTGGGGACACATTTTACTGTACGAAATGCCTGTCTGTCGCTTTTGGCTCAAGCTGGAAACCTCTCATTCGCTAAAAAGGCATTTTAGCATGCGTAAGGAAACAGTAGCCAGAGGCGAGTTCTGGAATCGAGTTCGCTAAAAAAAAGCCTGTTAACATAAGTTAGGAACAACATTTTGTTTATAGTGTGTCGGAAATGAACGATGAAGTCGCGATATTTCGACACTAGATAAACATGTAACTATTACGTGCTTTTGAAACCTAAACCAATTTGTTTTGCCTAGGTGTGTAATAAGCCAATTTCAACCGTAGGGAAAACAAAAGCATGTAATAGGGATAAAAAGATGAAAAGTAGAGTTTCGTGAGAAACACACGAAAACGAGACTTTTCATTTTATCCCGGGTTATGTAATGGATTTTACTTGCTGAGGGCGTCGAAAGAAGTGCTTAAAACATGAAAAGTACGGTTTTCGACGAATGTAGCATGTAATAGTACATTACTATACCAGTGAAGTAATTTGATATCTCGTATCCAGATGAGTAAAAGTATCCGAGGGCTTAAGCCCGAGGTACTTTTACTCATCGTGATACGAGATATCAAATTATTTCACGTGTAAAGTATAGCGTTTTACTTTACGAGCGAGGGAAAGGGTCTTCACTAGTGAGGGAAAGGCCACATTACCTCACTAGTAAAGTAAATATCTATTACACACTGTGATACACATTGCGGTCATAAAAATTGTGCCCAAGTTCCGAATACAATATAATCACAACAGTAAACTAGAATGAACGTTAGTTCTAAGTTGAGTGCCCTCATCGCCCTCATCCTCATTTAGCACAACATTATAAAACCAAAATATTAACAAAAACAATGAACGGATGAGTCCCCATAAAAAAATGAAAAATGCCAAGTGTGCTTAATGTCAAGTGCAAGTGCGGTAAATTTCGATTGATGGAGTGTTTTGTGTTCGTTGACCGATTATATTTGTCGGTTGTTGAATTATTTATAAAATAAAATTGTTTGCCTGTTTTTTCCCCCTCTGACATTTCATATTCTTTTGGGGATTGTTTTGCAAACTGATTTTTAATTAGTTTGTATATTTGAAACAAACTTTTTGGAGAACAATGTGCGAATTAATTAGACGAAAACTTGTTCGAAACAAAAGTGAAGTGTTCGGCTCTTTTTTTCGGACATATTTTCTCGGATGATAAGGGTATTTGTCCGTCTGCTCGAATTTGTTCAAATACAAAAATCGAATCCTTTCAGGATACATCATACCAATCTGGACTTATTCGGTTGAAACACTCACAGAAAAGATTGTTTTCATTCCATTCGGTTTGATGGGAATTGGTAAAACAGCTAACAGCTTGTGATAAATGTGTTTTTAAGAACTGAATAAATTGACGTGGATAAAATTACATTTGAACAGAAACTCTCTGAAATATGTTCGCGTGTGGTGCTGTAGGAAAAACGTGTTTACTGCTGATAAAGAATGAAAACTCTGAAAAATTCTTTAAGGATCATTCATAAAGTATGTCACACGTGCACCTTTTTCTTACATATGTTTCTCAATATTTTGCATCTCTTTGGCACGTGTGACATGCATTTTGATCAGGGCCTAATATTTGTCAAAAGTTTCACGCCGTTCAAATAGTGCCTTTCAAAAAGATTTTGGTTCAGAGAAATCATCAAAAAACGAATATGTTTCCGCCCAAATGTAGGCAACAAATATGCAAAGGGTCCATCGCTCTTAAAACTACACAGTGTAAGCGTACCTCTCATTCATAAATAAGTCCGACTACTCACACATGCCCGGGAACTGAACTGGTTTACCCTGTAGTGACTAGTTTTGAGATATTCATTTGGATAGAGTCCGCATGCGACAGTCTGTTAATTGCATACAAATTACGGCACCCAACGCACAATGGAAGGACAAAAAACTCACTATTTGAAGCCTATTTTTGAGAAAATGTTTTCTGCAATTTTCCGGAATTTCTTCATTTGCTCGAGCAAGTAGGAGAAAATACTTTCTTCACCACTGCGCATTGTTCCGATTTTAAGGTATGACTCGATGCATATATTTGAAACCTGTCCGAAAATAACACATGTCATCAGCCTATGACGACAGTAGCAGACAGGTGACTTCCTATTTTTTTTCCTTTTTTACCTTTTTTCATCAAGGTATTCAGTGAATTATTTGCGTACTAAAAGGAGACTTTCGTGTGGTCTCATCACCAAATGCAGACTGTTGATATCTAAAATAAATAGAGGTACATTGTACTGTGTGTGTGTCTGTCTATAGACGAATCAAAATCCTCAGAGAAATTATGTGTGGTTCAGTGGAAGTTTACAAATGCCTTCGAGTCCACATAGAGCATGTGACAGATATTTTGATATTTAGCATCATGTAAGAATACGGTTTACTGCACTGGAGCGACAAAAATGCTTCCCACTGAACAGGGGCGGATTAAGGTTTCCAGCGCCACTGGCAAACGGAATCTAAGCGCCAGTTTTTCTATTCGAAATTCGTATATAAATAAACGAAAATTACTGCTTGTTCAAGACGAACGTTACGTTACGGAGAGGATTGAAATGGATGATAGTGTTAAGATAGAAGTGGAATAAATGTAATTGCGAGCTCAGCGAGTAATATATCACTACAAAAATTCTGATACATCTGAAAAGAAAATGCTGTTTTGATTATTGTGGTATAGCACTGGTACTGGTATGAGTGAAAAGTAAAAAATTTTAGGTTGAGCTTTTTCTTTTTCATTTTTTCACTTCTTATTGCGCTCTGGTATTATTTTCGAGTAGTCAGCTTTCCTCAAACAATCGAGGGCAATATTTATAAAGAAGGGCATATCCCCGATATCTCAGAAACTACTGAACTTTTTTTTTTCCTGAAAGGTAGTGAAAAATTATGAATTTAGAATCCGACATAAATTTTAGGGAAATTAGCATTATTCGGCGTATTCTCTTGAGGTATTTCAGTTTTTCGACAATATCTTCGGAACCATATGGCGGTAAGACTCGGAAGCAGGTCAGGTCAACCTGAAACCTGAAGCAGGCCACCTGAACCTGAGTTGACCTGAAACCTGTTTTATTAACTTTTGACCTGACTTGATTGACCTGAAAACCTAATTTTGGAAAAACCTGAATTGACCTGAAGAATAAATATGCCAGAACATAGAATTTAGCTTTTTCACTATGTAAAAGCTGCCTTAAAGATCTCTGAGATATCGTAGATATGCCCTTTAGTGATGTTACCCTCGAAATGAAGATCGATCAACACTCCATTCTGAACTAGTTCACGATGTCCTCATTTTTTGCCTCTTTACATAATGTAAGGAAGAACTATAGTTCTAAATATTTCATTTTAGACTTTTCGTAGCTCTTTGCGTTTTGTTTTTGTAATTTTACCTTTAAGACTGAAATAAATGAAATGGAATGACCATTCATGGACTCATGCGCTTGTCAAAATAAAATTTGGGACCTACTTGCGTGCTGTGCTTTACGAGATTATACAATGTGTATAGTTCATTCGCAAACTCTCTATAGGTTTGTGACAGATTACGGGCGCCGGAATTTCAGTTTGAAACTAATAAACAATTTCTCTTCAGACATTAATTGTCCATTCAGTGACTGAGCTCAGCGCCAAATTTTTCCAGCGCCATGGGCCATGGGCCTATTTCTCATAGGGTAATCCGCCCCTGCCACTGAAAATTTACGTTTTTAACGAGAAATAATTTTAAGCCGAAATAGATGTCTAGCAATATTGCGGTAAAAGTGTTTATCTACCTAGGTGAAATAATAGCAGTGAAAAAGTGCTATTATTTCGCCGTCGGTAGATAAAATAGCGTATTCACCTCTGTCCAAATGTTTATTTAGACACTTGGGGTTATACCATTCGCCTTCGGCTCATGCAATAACTCCCCAAGTGTCTAAATAAACATATGGATAGAGGTGAATAATCTACTATTATGCGACATTGTTAAAGAGGAGACGTTAGGGGGAAGTTATTGGTAACTGAATTGAATTGCATAAATCATAAATTCAGTTATGTAACCTAAAAATATCTGCATGTAATGCACGACAGATGAATTTACCTCACTTAGACACTCAATAGAACGGCACTGTTGACCAGAGATATAGCAAGTGTTGTTGGAAAGCTGAGACTAGCAGCAAAACAAAACTAAGCAGTTTGGCTGCGAAAAATGATCATGAGTGTGACTGTTAGGGGTTGCTGAGTTTCACAACTATGGCCAAAAATGAGAGAAAAATTTTGAACCAGTTGCTATGTAGAAAATTTGAAAAAGTAACTTTTTTTGGTATTGGTAGAGCTAATGTCCCTCTACTTGTACAACTAATTACCACCTCTCTATCTGTGACTCAAGTATCCACGCCTGTAGAACCTTTCAAAGATCGTCATTTTTCAACTTCAATGAGTCGCCACCTGCCCACCTTGCATCCATGCGACAATTTTCTTTTTGTACTATGACTTATTAGAATTTAATGCCCTATCGATTGCAACATCAATCAGTTCTATCGCACCCACAGAGCACTCTAGGGAGCCTTGGTCCGGGTGCTGCGGACTGCACGGATGAAAATCAAAAAAATTTGTGGAACGTTGTTCAGGGTCACAAGCAGACTAAGAATATCCAAAAATGTGACGACATGTTTACTTAAACTCCATTCAACCACACCGTGATCTCTTCAACATAAAACTTTGTGGAGCATTGATTTTGTCTCGTCGTAAAACATACATTTTCAATTATGCGAGAGATAGTCTCGCTTCCCAAAATAGCCAAACTCGAAAATAACTCGCAAATGTAACAAATTTGGATTGGTTTTGTTTGCACGGAAAATGAATGAATGGAAAAAGTTGTGTTGCTACTTTTGTAATTGGGATGTGAACGACGTAGATTTCGGATGATATTAATCAATGACCTACCACTATACCGTAAAAGGTTATTCAGGTAACTAATGACTGGTGCAAACACTTTCTTATTTATTAACTGTTTCGATATAACGGGGGCCAATCAAATGGAAAAAGTTTTCTCTTTGGACAGATCGAAAACTTTTTCCTCTTAACCGTGACCTCATTCATGTAATGGGAAAATCAAAAATTCTATTTGATAGGTACAAACGAGATGTGTTCCCCAAAGTTAAAGTCATAATGAGTTTGAAACTCTTTGGATTGAATTAAGACGTTCGGGAAATTTTAGTTTGTACTCAGTTCGTTACAACAACCGAACGAAATTTGCAACTTTTGTCTGTTACTACAAAGAGGTGGAGAGTCCACACCCTTTTAGAAAGTAGCTTTCATCGATTGCAAAATTAAATCATGCAAAGCACAACCACGTGTGTTGAATTATATGTTACCGACATAATGTTGCATCAAATGCTTCGAGAGAATTGAATGACGAACGAAATCACATAAAGTCACTGTAACGATGAATAGCAGGTCCTTGATAAAAAATTCATTCGATTGAAACAAACGATTTTGAAACTCAACACAGATCCCGAACAGATTTACAAAAAATCTTCTCTGCTAACTAAGTTTCGGGTGAATTCGAGTGTAGCGCTTCAGTCTAGAAATATTTTTCCAAACGCATGCTATCATATTCACCACATTCCATCAGCTCTATAAAAATCATTAGCGCAGCGCTACACCACCATCTCATACAATTTTGACGTTCAACAGCTCAAAATCACTGTTACTAACACAGCTCTTTTGTCCCGCGAAAATAGAATAATCAAACAAGTCCATTTGCCTTACAGTAGAGCGTTTAAGCCAATCAGATGATAGTATTTGCCTTACAGTAGAGAAATTGTTATTTGCACTTGCCCAATAACGTGGGGTGCCCGTTGGTGACTTAGGTGCTAAGGAAGTATTGCTTTCCACCAGTAGTATCGCTATGAATATAAGGTTATTAAGGGTGACATTATTGTAGCGAGGTGTCAAACCTTATTGGGATGAGCTGAATAACCTTAAGATGAACAACACAACGCCAAATTGTAGCCTAAATTGATGCGAAAATATATTATTTTGCGCACAAATTTAGACTACAATTTAGCGTTGTTGATTCCTCTTAAAAGTAGAACCGATTTGAGTACAATCTTATCTCAGCTAATAAATTTTGATGACAAAAAACATAAATTTAAGATCCAAATTCACTTTGTTTCCGATTTACAAAATATATCAACAAAGTCACAAATTGCCCTTAATTGTCGATTAAAACGAAATTGCAAACCATTTCCAACATTCTACCCGATAGACGGGCTATTTTGCGGCTCCTACATATTAATGCACAGAAGACAAAGAACAAAATTAAAATTCCCCCCCATCCCCTCACATTCACCGCTATCTTTGCCGATAAACAAAAGAAAATTGCTCGACGATGATTTAAAACACAATTTACCGAAAATGAAACACGTTTCGACTATCATGTCACGATGATGGAAAGAACGGAGGGAAAACATTTCGACAATCGTTACAGACCATTATCCTTGACTTATATTATACCGCGTGTGGACATAAATATTTCAATGTTTGCACGTATAACTATAACCTAGTCGTATTGCGTAAAGTATATCCAGAAAGTTTTTTCAGGTCGGAAACGGCGTGTGAATTTTCCGAATAAATACACGAAAAAATGAAGCTTAAATTGAAAGATACACGCTCATTTCATGTCATACTAAACCAATCTTTGAGGGTTTTCCTTTTCCATTTCGTTTTACCATTTATTCGTTTGTTCACCACATCCAGATAAAAATGACAAGTTTCGAGCTTATAAATATCTAATGCAATATACGCACAACACAAAGCAATATAACGTTCCGACTAGAGTTATTCAATTATGGAATCGAAATATATTTTCTTTTTTTGTCCTTTCTCTGCTATATCCACATCTAAATAGTGGAAAAACCAATAAAATTGTATTATTGTCAGTCAGATACAATATGGTCGATAAAGAAAATGTGAAAAATGAATTGAATTATAAATGATAAAACAATTGTCTGCTTATCGGTATGAAGAACACGTAATAATACAAACGCTTCGATGTTTTTTCGATGAATCATTTCCCGTGCGACAATCTTTCAACTGTTCGTTCAAAATTGACTGTAAACGGCGATGAATACAAACCATTTACATTAAGACGGATTAGACTAGACACTCCGTGAGAAAATTGCACCAACTGTTTTATATTCAACGAGAGAAAAGTCACGTTTTCCAGTGTTTATTGACCTCGGCCTCGCCTCGGATCAACAAACTTCACACGAAAATTAGATCTATCGTTAGGCATATTCTAGCTACGCATAGCGACGCGAAAGGGACCTAATTCATTTTTTTATTTTGACAGTAGTTGACAGTAGAACAAAAACAAAGTTTGAGTTAGGTCTCCTATGTGTAGCTAGTTGCTAGAGTCAGTTAAATACCGTCATAGTGTGTATTTTGAAGGGCTATTAAGCAGTCGTAATGCTTAAGCAATTTTTAAACAATTTAAGTAAATGAAAACTGCTGCAAGGTTCATAAGATGTTTTGTGTGAATTTGGTTGATCCGAGGCGTAGCCGACGTCAACAAACACATAAAAACGAGATTTTTGATAGATTTTGCATGCTTAGGGCGTCGAAAGTAATGCTTGAAACATGAAAAGTACGGCATGAAAAACCCATTAAACCAAAATTTGTAAGTTCAATTTTTAGTTCAAATATCAGGAGGAAAACCAACAGAAATTTAAGGTTGCATAGACTATGCCAAATAATTCCTACACTTCCTCGTTAAGTAATTTTGATAGAAAATTGATTCCATCGAAACGAAGGCGTTGTTTCAGTTCGGTTTGGGGTCATTGTGGTCTGAGCATCGTTCTTGCTTCTACTGTTCTCTTTGAAAGACAACACACCGTCAACGGGCTTTTTGCCTAACAATTACAACAATAACAAGCTGTGGCTAGATTTCGATCACCTACAACTGGCCATCCAATGTGAAGTCTCGTCTTACACACTGCACTGTTGAGTGTAATGCTTAGTTTCCTCTTACCAAAAAAAGTACTCCGTGTGAGAGACAAAATTGAATTTTTTCAATTTTTCTTTGTTTATTTGACAGTTTGCTCTCTCACGGCGCTCTAATGGCTCTCTCACGGCGTACTTTTTTTAAGTGGAATGGGCACTTAACGGTGTGCTCACTTGAACAATTTTATTGATGAATTCCGAACAATGAAAATCTGCACGCAATTACGTAACTAGCTTAACATCAAAAAAGCCCAACATCGAAAAAGCCTAACTTTGAAAAGGCCATCGAAAAGGCCTTCAAAGTTTCTATTCGGATTTTATTAAAGTCCTGATCTGACCTAAGGCACGATTTTTCAACGAAAATTTTACCTACGTACCTTGTTGCAAAAGGAAAATTTGTGCGACATGCTGAGCGGGAATTATGATATGGAGCCTTTAAGAATTTTTGCGGGTTATAATAGCAAACGAAACGATCAATTTTTCCGAGAACAAACAGAAAAAAATGTATTAAGAATAAACAGCACAGGGAAAGTTATACTTTTCCGATGAATTAATGAATGACATTGATTTTCCAGAGACGAATGGGCATTAAGGATTTTCTCGTTAGTTAAAAGGAAAAGGTTAATTGATATATTTCGTTAAATGGGACGGTGCGGCTCTATACAAAAATTTGTTTAATAAACTTGTGCACCCAAATATCTCAGGGTATCATAATACAATACGAAAGTAGGACGGTAATGTTGTTATTGTTGGGTTAGCGACTTATTTCATTTAGATTGTAATTTTTGACGGTATTAGACGAAATTAATTTTACCTTCCATGACGCTGAGCGAATACAATTCTCTCAACGTATTCTCGAAGCATAGTGGTTCGAATTTCGGAATTTATTGATTTGCACGTTAAGGCATTAAAGAGGGCGGAAGTAAACGAGATTATATCGAAATGGCTTTATGGTTCAATTTGTAGAAATAAGATTATTAGTGAAACAAATTGGGATGGGAAATATACCCCGTCTTTCCACTCTGGTTTTGATGTGATATATTTGTTGTTTACATTATAAGTCGTGTGCCAGAGAGCTTTGGCATACTTGATAAGAATCTTTAATAAAAGTTTTAGTTTTTCGTAAGATTACGGTATTACGACACCCTTTTAAATGATGGATGGGTAATTAGTAGTGGCAGTGCACATTTCTTTAGTTCATTTTCTTGGTACTATTAAATATGTAGAGATGAGTGGGTCGAACAAAAATGAGGGCTGCACATAGACATAGCACAAATCTTACAGTGAAGTTAATTGACAAAAGTATTAAAAAGAATGAAAACTGAAACTTTTACACTCAAAATTAGACTAATTACACGTTATTATGACTGTGCTTAACTATTGCTCAGTTGACGACATAGAGTTATGGAATTATCACATTCAAACTCGTACAATCATGACTCACTTACTTGACCAAGTACCATTTCTCATACTTTAACGTATCGCGTCGTGATGAGATCACTATTCATTAGATTGACATTAACGGTTATACTTTAGTTGATGGTATCGCCGAGCGTTTAACAAAAAATCTTTTCCTTCATTTGTTTTACTGTACACTACGTGAACGTTATGCGTCACCAACTTTGACTGGTAATACCAAAGAAGTTATACGAACTGATAGAAGGGGAATATTGAACAAAATATAAATAAATGCAAGATCAACACTTCGAGCCATTTTTGAGAGCCAACGGTATCTGAAATCTTCCTATGCTATCTAGGCTGCATTGGCTGCATACACTTTTCAAGTTTCAAAACAGAAAAGTTGGGCTAAAATTTAAAAAAGTTTAGGCAATCCAGTTAGCCGAAGAGGACTACACGTACCTCTTTAGCGAATTATAAGATAAATGAAATTTCATTGATTTAGCTCCGTTCCAAATAGGCTGACGATGCCGAAGAAAGTTTTTTTGTGGATAAATTGAAACAGAAAACATCGTAGGCTCATTAGATACGGCATGAAATGGAAAAACTTCATTTTTATTGCAATTCGCTAATGTTACACATCCCGTTTCTGCACTTAACTATTCATATACGACTGAGATTATTGACCGACCTCCATCATTGACCGATATCCCTTAAAATACTTCCAATAGAATTTCTTACCACACTTTCTTGGTTGGCCCCATATATTTTCCGTTATATGTAATACGAAGCCATGGGCCACGCATGGTCGATCGCCATTTTTCACATTGCCATTAAAATGTCTCGAATATTTCTTTTCTTTTCATTTTACATTTCAATAAATCGTTTTCGGTAATGTAATAAGACATACACTTCCATTCGACATACAACACACAGCTTCCATTGTTTTGTAAGCCAGATAAAAGAAAAGTACAGAGTGCGGTTGGATAAAATAAATGTTTGCCCATTTCTACCCTCGTTACATTTTTATAGCAATTCTTCCGACCGAAGCCAGATAAAAATAAATGTAATTTCTGTGGTTATAAAACCCCCAGTAGAGATTTATGAGGTGAAACAGAAGAGTAGAAAAAAAAACCGAAAATCTGTTAACACCTTTTATTGATTAGGGAATGTCGTATGTATTATATACAATACGCACCATGTTCATTGCATAAATCTACCGCTTTGCCAGCGTATAATTTTAACAACGTGCGTTAATTAAATATAAATTTATGTCTGTGGTCTCTATACGTATTGGTGTATAATTAACGGGGGAAAAAAATTGAAATTGAACCGACGTCACGGAAGGTAAAGCGATAATAATAAGAAAGCTTTTCGTAAAAATAATGTAATTACAGTTCCATGCTGCCTCGTTCCCCTTTTCGGTATTTATTAATTAAATTTAAACCACTTCTTAGTCGTACCCTTTCAATTTCTTATTGATTTACATGACATCGAGTCTTCTACTTCTCAATCAAATCACAGCCATCAAGAGCAAACCCCTTTTGTTTTTCCTGATCGAAACGTTTGATTTTCTTACAAATCATTCCATTTCAATTCATTGAAACGGAATAGGTAGAGAGGACACGACAGTGTCAGTTCCCAAAACACGATATGAGACGTTAATTTTGACATCGATTCTACTATCTTTCTACGATGTTGGCTAACTGCGATATGGACACTAGGCAAATTGTCGTTAGGAACCCACCTAGCGCTTAACAAAAACCATTAATTCGTTGTGAATAAATGGTGTTACTGAAATGGCTTATGTTTCAAATCCGCTACCTCATGATGGACTGATATGCACACAGGCTCTCACTCTAGACGAAAATCGATTGCTTCAAATTGGATTGTGTAAAATTTCTCATACAATTTCAGCCACTGTTAAGATCATCAAAGCTTAGCTCGGACTTTAGTCTGTGAATTTTCGTTCGGTATGTGTATACATATGTGACAGGTAAACATACCTCCATGTGACTATAACGAAAATCTGGGTCATTTTCAGATAATACCCTTAGACACACACAATTGTACATTGTCCTCGATGTATATATCGTATGATTTTGGAACATGTATATATATGGATGGGTTGCCCCATCTCTTCCGTAATATATGTTTTGTAACCATTTTTCGCTATACAGCGGTTTGCAAAACATTTTGACTATAATACGCAAACAAATACAAGCCTATCCTAATGGGATATGCTTGTATTTGTTTGTGTGATATAACATCCCATCATCCCCAGGGAATGTAGGAATGTTTTAAAGAGAAATATATATTGAAATGGATGTTATTCGTTCAGTGATAAATTCGTTGGGTACAAGTTGTAGTATAATGAAGTATTGGGAGAAATTAATTAATTGTTGTATCGCTTAAAATAGGATTCGGTGCTTCCTTTCTATTGTCATTTCCGAAATGCAGACTTTTGGCGGTTTTTGGGCATATTTAATGCGAAACATTTGTACGGTCAAACTTTAGCAATTTGGTTTGTCAATCAGATGTAGTAGATTACGAATCGATGGGAGAAAATGTGGAAATGGATACGATTTCTCCCATAGACACTATATTTTACTCAACAAAGCAAAACAAATTTTGACAGCATTTAACTGCAAAGATAACGACTGCGTTGAGTAATAGTCGTTTACACGCTACACTCCCTTTAACGCATATATAATCCATTACATAACTCAGAACAAAAATCAAAAGTAACGTTTTCGTCCTTTATTGACCTCGGGTTCGCCTCGATTCAACAACATTTACACGAAAACTCGACACTTCAATCCCTCGCTGGGACAAATTTTGTTGAGGCTTATGTGATGGTTGTATTTCGAGCCGAAGACGAGGAAAATATCCCACATGCCTTAACGAAAAATGTCCCAGCGAGACAGTACGGTTGTTTTGTTGTCTTACGACCAGAAAATGCGAAAAACTGGTTTTTGTGTACACGGTAATGCCGCATTTTTTGGCCGCAAGACAACAAAGGATATTACGTTTCCTCGTGTTGGTGTTTTCCGAATATTTTACTCGTCTTCCGTTAAGGAATCCTTTTGAGAGTTTGAAATCTCAGTGACGAAACAAAATCGGATACGTTTGGAAACTTTCTGGAAAATCCGCACAACTGGTTGACAATTCGCGTATTATTTCTCTTTACCAACGTCACCGCCATCACTCAACATAATCATCCACTCAAAAGCTTAATTCTTTCTAAACAGATTATCACATTTGATTTGATTGGTTTTATGAATCCATAACGAAAAATGTGCCTCGATATAATGTGTTTAACGACATAGCAATTCACCAAAATCAAATTAGCTGTATACGTATATACCCCCATTGTCAACCATTCATTTGCTATTGTAACCATACAATCGCAAAGCCGTACAAAAAGTAACATTTTCCTCTGCTACGCCGAAATTACATTTCAATATAAATTCCATAAAACATTTATTGGCTTACCTGAAAGCTATGATTTACGTTTTTGGTACTACACTCGGCAAAGCATAGGTTCGACAAATCAATCTCATCAAATACTTCACGCTGAAACAGAAGAAGAAGAAAAAACGGAATGTTAAGTAAGTTAGAAGACTTTGTGGATGAATATATGTACAATAGGTAGGTACATAAGTATAGTAATAGATGAAACGAATGTTCTGTATATTCTCGATATGATATTTGCTCTCAAAAGTGGATGTTTACTAAGATAATGTTACAATTTATATTTTTTTTATGTTTGCATGCGAATGGGGAGGATTTAAGAGATATTTTCTTTGCTGTCGGATATAAAAATGGTTTTTATGTCTTTCATTTTTTTTTCTTCGCCCATAGCTTACATATTCTTCTATCTGGAATGAATACACTAAAATATGCAGCACAATTTGGGACAGGCGCATCGGGAGCCCCGTACGAGGTATATTAGAGAATCTATAATCCGATTAATTTACTCACTTTCACCGACATGTCACATTAGTGAATTATAAGAAAAATGTAGTTTCAATTAAATAGCACCGCTCTGAATAGGCTTACGATGGTTTTTTGTTTTATTTGAAACGGAGCTAAGTCAATGAGTTTTCATTTCTCTTATAATTCGCTAATGTCCCATTTCTGCACTTAGTTATTCATATCCAATATTGGCACTACTTCGTCAACTTATTTCATTTCATAAACTCAAAAATATTATGTTTCGTGTCTCGGACTAAAAGCCTTTTTTTTGCGTGTGAGAGGTTTCCAGACAGAGCCGACGGCGAGATTATTTTCAAAGCATCCTTCTAATTGGACTACATCGTTTGTGATTAAATGGACTAAATTGAAGTTTGCCACCCTCAAGGGGCTAACCGGATTAAGTCCGATACGATTTAGACCAAGAAGTGCGACACCCCTCACTTCAAGACTTGAAGTTCAAGTATTCGTTTGAAATGTCACCAAGTCTAAAAAATTCACGACAAACAGAGCTAGATATTAAAACATCAGAGAAATGATAGCATTCGACTGGGTAGCACATTCAAAATAATTGCGGCTTGTCAACTTTCGGCACCCTGGACTTTACTTAAATAGTCGTGTAATGCCTAGAAATAACTTTCTAAAAATCTAGAATTCAGTTTTGGATTTTTAGAAATTTATTTGGAGGCATTTCTCGACTATTTAAGTAAAGTCCAGGGTGCCGAAAGTTGACAAACCTCAATTATTTTAAATGTGGTAGAATGTTCATTTTAGTGACAGTTGGGTCCAATGAGAGAATGGGCCCAATTTTGTATAAGATTATCTCGCAATCTTTTTTAGAAGCCAGCTGTCATTTATACGTATTCTATCCGGTCACAGACGTACCAACTTATCATTTCTCTGAGAAACACGAAGAAGTTTCATTGTGAAATGATCGGAAGCGCATTTTTGACCGACGAATGAACGAAACATTTGACGAAACTAAAGTGAGGCTATGTTTGAAAGTACCGTAACATGTAGATGATCTATAACAGAAGATCTACTCAACTTAAGGCATTGACGAACGTATAAAACTTTTATTCCGGATTTAAAGACTGTGTTTTTTCTTGTATATTCCAGTGTACAAATTCAAAATCTTACAAAAGTTATATCAAACCTATAAGCCCATTGCGTTTCGTATGGGCTGAAATGTAAGGATTTACCCTGAGATTACATTAAGAAAAGAAGTATGATAAAGATTCTTTTTACTTTCCATTCTTTTCGTTTTGGTTTTTTTTATAAATCGAATGCATAATTAACAATGATAACGTCAAACGAAATCAAAGTACATAATGGGCTTTAGCCGTTATTAATGTTTTAGTACCCATTTAAAAAAGGACGATAGATACATCAAACAGCCACTGCAACAGTAAAGAAAATGATGATTAAACTCAGCACTATGTACAATGTTCATTGTTCACATCCCCCATACCACGTCTAACCTTCACCATGAAAGAATGGTACATCGAGTAAAAAATTCAGAACATGACGAAAACTGTCAGACATTAATGAAATAAAAGCAAAAGAATGGAACTTAACGAAACGCAAACGTTGTTGCCGCAGTTCGTTTGTTTTATTTGCATCATTATACATAACATGTTCATGTGTTATTATCATAACTTTGAACATATATTCTGGCAAAATGTTTGTTTGTTTTGAGACCTCACCATAACAGAATTTTGCAGTCATTAGGACGAAAACACACGAACAATTTTGCGTTTATGAGATCGACAATTTTATGCTGAGTTTTCCATTCTGATCACATCAACGCAAAATTGCTAGTGTTGTTTGGTTTTTCACAAGTTCATTCTTAACAGCGACTTGGATTGTGGACTACAAAATTCGGAATGCTCACTCACCTCTATTCTGGGGAAAGTTAGATAGTTTTAAGCTTTTAATGCAAAGTGAGTCATCTTTATCAGGAAGTATTGGCACTTTAGGTGTAAGCTGGCAACACTTTTAGAGAGAGAGAGAGAGAGAGAAATGCTTTTTCATAGAAAATTGACGCCATCTACAGTATATTGGAATGCCAGTTGCTAACGCTCAAAGTTGAAGACTTCAGTCTCCCTTGGGAAATGATTCGGTCGGAAAGTCTTCGAAATGAACTGTGTAATTGGAGACTATTTTCTCTTGCCATATAGGGGTGCTTAACATACTTTATGTATTCTAGGTACGCGTTCGCACCAATATTTTCCAGTTTAGTTCATTTTCACCCGAAACACATTTCAAAACCGAAACGTTTTGTTTATAAATAATAAATAAATACAAAAAAAAGAACTAAACGAAGTTACATATTCTTCTCGCCATAAATTATTCAGCAACACCGCGCTACCCATCCATACATGTGCGTTCTTCAGATATTTCGACGCTGGAGGGTGTTTTTTTCCCCAGTTCAAAACTTAAAGAATTTTAAATTACATTTCAAACACGAACACACAACTGACGTTGATTAATGAAATGTACACATCGGTCCCCCTTCTCCAAAATTTTAAGTTATCAATTAATTCAAAAGTTTGAATTTCAGACAGTGTGGAGGCTTTTTTTTTGTAGACTTGATGAATATTATATAGATGGGCCAGCATACCAAAATCAACTTTATCTCGAAAAGGGAAAAATTAAATTTGTATTCTGAATCGAACTGAAGTGCGCCGATAAGATATATTGGTGTAATATTCGGTGTCTAGGGATTCGGCACACGTCTGAGAGTATCAGAGTTACTTTTATTATCATTCCAATCTACAAGAAAATCGTCAGAAAAATTGAATTTTATACAAATATACTATCTCTGCATCAATTTGTGTACCCACGGCAGGACGAATTCGTTACCCCTACTTTAAAATAATGACGAAACGGCCTGTTACAACCCAATCGGGTTATAGGCAGGATCATACTTGTACTTTGTACTACTTTCACTGAATGTCCTTAAAATTTTTGAGATCCCTATAGATGTACTAGGATCGAAACTGGTAGGATATCGGTGTCTCCTAACAATATCTTTGCCAGCTAAAATAAGTTCTACACTCAACTCAGATTTGAACTGTTTCAATAGCCTTTGTGTCTATGCAAATCTGACAAACACTGACAACTCAATCAAGTAGTGGAAAGCAGAGCGTAGTGATTAACACATCTGCTTTCCACTACTCAATTAAGTAGTCAGAGTCATTCCAATCGATTGACAGATTTGTAACGACAATAAATCTGATTGAATTGGTTCAATATTAGTTGCAATAGACGGATCAAATTACGAGGGAATGTAGCGCTAAAATAGGTAACATCAGATTTTCTCAACAGAAAATCTAAACAAATGCAGAAACGGAAAGGTTTGACAGATTGACTGAAAAATAATTAAATTCTGACTGCAAACAAAATGTCATTGTGCAGCACATGATCTCAGGAGTCCGGTAAATTTATTGTTTTCTCAATCATGTCAACAACAATTTGCGTTCACAATCCGACGTTCCCTAATATGGGAAATTTCAGAACGATGTGAATATGTTGTCGATGTACATACGTCTGTAGCGTCACTGTAAAATTGATGCTTATTGTAAACGTAAAATACAAATGGATACGTAAGATCTATTCTTTAGAAGTCGTTAGCGCTACACCAAACGAAATATTACGAGACATTCAAACTCAACGGAAACTTGTACGTGCGTTGCTGTGGTCGGTTGCATTATTTTCATTGTTTAAATATACTTTTTCAATTAACTAGTTTTATCCATGCACTGAAGTAGTAGATTTCAAAAATTTACGATAATTTGAAACGTTCTGCAGTTAGTCCATTGATACAAGTTTCAGAACATGAACTAAATACATAATCTCTGTCACAAATTGATTAACAATTGAATTTCTATAACTTGTTTTTCTTCGTAAAAGTCCATAAAATGCTCATGAAATGGGTAAAAAAAATGTTTATCTCATTAAATACGATCGGTCGTTTCAGTTCTGCCATCGCATAATATTTTTTTATTTTATTTTTAAACATTTCATTTGAATAATGCGAATTGTAGCATCTCTGATTGTCCCATTCTCCATTATTATACACGTAATCCAATCCAATCGAGCCCACCGAAAATCAAAATACAAAATTCTTATAACGGCTCACATCGGATACTTTACAAAATTCTAAAATGATGTCACATCATGTTTTCCTATTTGGTTTACTTATGGTTTTTGTTCGTTTCACTCTCTCAACGGCAACGAGTTTTGAATCCTTAACGAGATGAATTTGGTTCACGGTTCATAGGATATTCATATTAGGTTCATGATGATGGTTTATTATATATATTGTGTGTGTATAATGTTGATTCTTGATAACATCACGAGAATATTAACAAGAGATTTGTCCATTGTTGTTGCTTATTTTATGTCTCGGATGGTACATGGGAAATAAAAGTTGAAGTTGAAACTACGTAAGTGATATATACGATTCTCTTCTATATTTACCTACATATAAATGGCAAGAATGGATCTGAAGTAATTTATTTTATTGGAATCCATACCAGATCGTTGATGTTAATAAGGGCAAGTAGTATGACATGGAAACGTACGGATCGCACGTATTTGATTGTTTCATTCGAATCGATGACTTAAGTATTAACAGAAATTTCAAGTTCATTGTAATGAGAAAATTGTATTGTTGACATCCGAAATTGTCCTTCATTGAGACAAGAACGTCTCAATCCGATTTCTGATGAAATTTGGCACCATAGTTCATCTTAAATCTAATCATTCGATTGACATCGTACCGTTGAGTTCATCTTAAATCTCAACATACGGCAAAATTTATTGACAAATTGGGCACCGAGGATGGTCTGTTGAAGATGTATAAAAATTTGAAAAGCTTGTTGTGCCGTTTTATTTGAAAATTTGACCTGGCTAGTCCCACAGACCATTTATGTGGCACCAGCTTCAACGTTTAAGGAACCTGAAGAAACGCACCTTTACAACAAATTACCTCTCAGCTGTTATTATGGTTGGAAAACATGGAAAGTGACGGGTTCAATGGAATCGAAGATTCAAGTGTTCGTGAACACCTGTTTGAGACGTATTTTGACAATCCTTTGGCTGAACGTTAACTCGAACGAAAATTTGTGGAACATTGCAGAAGCTGAAGACGTGACAACTATGATTAGGAAGGATAGTTAAAGGAGCCGTGCGACCTGGAACGAAGTCAAAACTTCACAGCGGGTGAGGAACAGATACTGATGATGAACCTGAATTTTGACCCCAATTTGGGTTTTCAGCAGAACAAAAATGATTTTTCTTTTGAAGAGTGCAATCAATGAGTGTTTGAGTATGTTTGTGGTGATGTAGCCTACTATGAGACAACTATTTGTGCCAATTTTAGAGAACTATTGCGCAGTAGGTTACACCACCACAAACATTTGTTATTTTTACTCAAAGTAAACACATTTTAACACAAAACGATGGTCCCACCTATTCCATGAACGACGCGGATACGAAGCTATCATCAAAAATATATTATTTTTTCGCACAAATTTAGGCGTTGTGTCGATTAGTCTTAAAAGGAAATAAGAAATTTTAGTTAAAGGCCATGTGAAACCCTTATATCAGCTTGTGCGTCACATGATATGCTTGGTTCAATTCTAGCACCTTTTTATATACAATTGACTACTTTTTTCCCTCTTATTATATTCAAGCACTTTGCACAACACGATATGCAAAACTTGAGTGAAAAGTGTGTTACAATAGAAGGTAGATCCACTTTTTTGCCTCAAAATAAATTGGGTAAATAAATGTCAACCAAAGAAACATCAATTCCATTTTTAAAATAAATTTTTCACTTTGAAATATTGTTTCGTTTCTTCGAAATTTTCTTTTAGTGAAAAATTGTGTTTACATAAACGAAACGTCTATTTCATAACATCATCCACAGTGTATTTGTACATTTTATGCAGTCAAATGGATTGTATACAAGTGCGTATGATTTATATGTACTGTTTGCTATGGCAGTGAGATGCTTTTCCTTTCAAAACTGGAAATTTAATTTATTTTTGTAGAAACAATGACAATCAGTGGTGGGCTGAAGTCACGCGAAAACATGGAAAACCCGAACCCGACCCGTATCTATCGGATCTGATTCGAATATGTATAGATTGTGGGATTTGTTTAATGCTTGATCGCATTTTTGTACGTTTTTACGTCCACTCTTTTTTTTTTAATTTTCGTGTCGAATAATTCCAACCCGGTTTTCGTCTTTGATATTTCTTTAGTATTTGAACTAATTTTTGTGTGTTAGTCCAATAATTCTCGCTTAGTTTAAATTCAGCACTTTCAACCCGATTACCTTTCCTTGGGTTCGGGTTTCACACATTTTGTCCAGAGTCGATCGAGTCGGGTTACGTTTCGAGAGAAGACTCGCCCATCTCTAATAACAATGACAAATGAGCTTTTCATATAATCATTTCAATCTTAACTAAAGCAAATAAATCGAGCGCTTCATAGTTTTGTTTGAAGAAAATTTTGCAGGAAACTCATTTCACAAAAATACGTTAGATTTGTCAACTCAACGACAATGAGGTTGGGGTCATCGATAAAGTGTATTTGTACAATCATACATCAGTGAATCCCCTAAGAAAGCAGGTATTGCAGATAAAGCGGAGAGATTTAAGCATAATCATTATATACGTCTTAAAGAAAACTATTTATTTACTCCCCTTGCCTTTGAATCATTAGGTTGCATGGGTCCAGAAACAAAGAAATTTATTGACAAATTGGATCATTAATGAAGAGAGCATCAGGCAAGCCACGTTCCAAAGATTATCTGTTGCGGAAAATTGCTATTGCTATACAAAGAGGCAATGCGGCATGTATTCTTGGAACTTTAGGAAGTTACAGAGCGAATGATTTTTATTTATTGTAATATTTGTTGATTGAAAAGATCGTTTTTTTACTGACTGCGCCGAATGCGAGCAGTCTTTTTTTTCACTTTGAATAAATTTTAAAGAACTTTTCCAGAAAAAAAAATTGTACAATTCAGACAAATTTTGTAAAATCCATTCTCGGCTATTAGACGCATGGAGTCTTCTACCAATATCGCCATTTAAAGAGTTTTTAAACTCTCTTCATCTTGGACATATCACGATTTAAAAATGTCGAAATTTCGACTTTAGCTGTATGGCTGCATGGTCAGATTGTCGAGGGAAGCCATTTTAACACGAAATAGCTTAGAATTAGTCCCTCTATACGTTGAGATAACAATTATTACAAACGGACATGAGTGCCGGTTCTCCGAGTATGTCCCTCAATAAGAACATGAAGAAAATTCAGAGGTGGTATCGCGACTCTTTAAGTTTTGTTCAACTCCACCGTGCTATTTTTGTAAAAAAAAAATTCACAATTTTCCCAAAATTTTCCAATAGATTAAGATTGACTCGAATAGATATTGCAGTGTCAAATACTGTCGAAGGTCTTAAATTTGTAATAGGTGAAGTCCTTTTTCACGAAGCAATCTGCGTAACTTCCTTATAAAAACCTTGAATTCGACAACAGCTCGTGTGGGCACTACATGAGCAGTTCCCAACATTTTCCAATATTTCTCAAAAGTATTTCTCAGGAAAATAGTAAATTGCTTGCAATTTAGGAAAATTTAATAAAAAATAGGAAAACCTTTTCCCAAAAACAGAGTCTTTCTTAATGCATCCAGCCAAATATATATAAAAAAATCGAATCCGGCGCTTGGTCCATAAAATATGCAGTACACAGTTAAATGGGGTTTGCAGTGTAGCGAGACCCATTTCCCTTTCTTGTGGACGCTCTATATTCATAACTTTTATGTCCTCTTTCACCAGATTTTTCCTTCATAAAAGTCATAAAAAAAACCGAACCGGAAATTATACCATCAAAGGTTTAGTTTTTTATCAAAAAGTTTTTCAATATCATATACAAATGCAACATCCGCTTCATACACTGTGAGAGGACGATGCGATGGTGAAATGAAGATTGATTTTTTGTTGTACACGACATGAAGAGTGAAGCAGAAAATTGGCTGATGGAAAAATGTATGAGGTAGCCACTGGTATTTCGCCGATGACGATCAAAATCATAGATGGAATGGTGTTTACCCTTGACATTTTAGTTCTGGTGCAGTGAGCAATTAGATTTATAATAAAGTTTTGGAACGTTCGTTATAAATATTGTGTTTCGGAGAATGAAAAACTTTTGCAATCAACTTATTTTCCACGAAAACTCTGTGGAGATGTTACCACATTCAGAATGCAATCTAAATATTTTGTCTGGATGTATTTTAATTGAGCACATCTACGGTTACATACCGCAAACTCATTTCAAGTATGTCGATTTTGGTTTCGAAAACTTATAAATATTGAAATATGAGTTCAGGTTGAATGAAAACTTTTGTTGTTTCACATATTTTGTTCGAATTTTCAATCAACTATCAACTTAGTGGAACTCAGGCGAGCTCTCCAACATTCATTTATCTGATATTCATGAATGGTTGTATAGCAAAACTAATCGACATCTGCAACAATTTATTATTGAAAAGTCAGTCAGTCAGTCAGTCAAAAATCGTTCAATTCAGGTTATTAAAAATTGAAACGTTGGCACATCAGCTAATTCTTCATCTTTACGCATCGAGAGGATATTTGTAAAGAATCATAAAACTTACTGACATATTTCTTGCCAAGACATTCCTTAAATCATTTTTTTCAGCATGAAGCCATGATGGATCACTTCGGTCAAATGGAGAAAAATGCAGATCATAACCAGATCTACATTTTACTTTATTTAACCAAAAATGAGCCATCATGGCTTCATGGTGAAAAATCGATTGAAAGAATGTCTAAGTGTAAGTTTTATGATTCTTTCGCTGAAAAAGGGTTAAAATACTGTGAGGATTTCTTCGCAGAATTTTCGTTTCGAAAATTGCAATCGATTTTGAGGGATGTTTTTAAAAAGATTTTCTAGGTTTCGACGACCAAAATAAACGACCAGCACTAACTAACGTTTTCTTATACAGCAAAAAGTATGACCAAACCATCGATGTAATATAGTGTAGCAGTATTGTTATATCGATGGACCAAACAAACGAAGCAACAGACCTCAATCAAAACTTTAAACAAATGAAGTAACAGATTCAGTGATCAAAAGAACAATGTTAAATGTACTATGAAGGAACTTCTCAGTTCTTAGTTTTGATAATGTACAGCCCTATCATACCCATTATCAAAAGCGAACACATCACGTGGAACATGCTTCGGGCGTCAAAAAAATCCTTAAAAAAAACTGCGCAAAACTTCTGTTGTAAATCGGTTGTCTCACATCTGTATCTTAACATAATGATAACCGTAACTTATGCCTGAAGCAATGGTTGTGCGTTTAATCGTTCATTTGAGCGAAATAATTGAAACGCCTTTGAAGTTTAGATTGTTTGTTTAGGATTTCGAAAACAACTGTAGCACGACTGAGAATGATTTCAATGTAAAAACCATTGCAATGGAATCACAAAACTCCTGATCCGGTAACGATACTTTGTGCTGTATTTACGGTAATGCTGGACTTTTAAACTTTTTTAATGATTTATTGATTAGTACTGTTTTGCGATGGGGTAGGTCATCATAAGTGCAAACATAATGCATCGTTTCATTTTTATTTGATTGAACAAAATCTGTCGGTTCCAACGTTTGCAATACGTTTGCATCTCACAGTTTCAGTTAAAAAGTCATAATTTCCGTCATCTGAAAAAAGCCCATATGGATTTCACATGACATCCACCCACCGACTAGTTCATAGCCAGTCAAACACGTTTCAATTCCTAAACTGTACCGTATTTCTGTCGACCCACAATGCGACGATCGTTTTTAATATTTTAGTAATTTTTTCCTCAAATATAGCCGTATCCGTAGTTATAAATAAGCTTTGCAAATAAGGCAAGCGACGCAGTTCACTGGTAGTTGTCGACATACTGTCACGTGAAAATTTTCTGTTTCTAAATAGCATGAATGTTGACGTCAGCAGAAATAGAAGAGACCGAAGATTGTGTCTATTTCGGTAGGATTTTTTGAACTCTCAAACATTTTTTTAGAGATTCGAGAAAGATTTGAAGACATTTCCTGAGGACTCACAAGATTAGGGAGATTGCCAATTTCACTTGTAGTTATAATTTGACGTTTAACTTGAAAATTAGAAGTTGATCCTCCACACACTTTGTAACGCGAAATAACGTCACTTCAACCCCAACATATTATTGTCGATAATTTTCCATGAAAAACGTTTAAAATTCTGCTAGTACGTCTAAAATTCGAAAGACCTTTCAGTCTTCCTGAAAGCAGACGTCATTCATGAAGAGGTTGAATTTATTGTTGCTAGTCCCGTACGAAAGAAGGGTTAAGGGACTATGAGGTTCAACCTGCCGTTTGTAACTCTTTTCTATTTGCATTGCACGATAATACAAATAAATTTTTTTTTGGGTAAGAGATGCTGGATGTAATGGATATCACATTCATTAGCACTACGAGTTAGTGTTATGTATGGTAAGCTTTAACTGGTTTACTTACTTTTAAATAAATAATGCAAGCGGTAAAATCGAAAGCTTCAAGTTCCATTTGAACTCGTCATCGACGTCTTCGTCGATATATGGACAGGACATGGACAATGTAAATAAGATAAAAATGGTTCAGACATGAAAAAGGTCAACGTTTATTTTTAACCTGTTACAGAAGGCAAGCATACGACCAGTAAGTATTATTATCGGGTCTGTTACTTCCATCGATCAAAGTATTTTTAGTCGGTTGATTTCAAATCTTCTACTTCAATTTTCTTAAACATGCATTTTACTATATAAAGGACCACATTACCCAGAGCTTTTATGAGATGTTTAGGTGGCGTTTTTATGCATCGAAATAGAATATACGTTTCATTAGTCTTGAATATGAGCATGAGAGAACTGAGCTTACTGCGCCCCATATTCTTTCGCGTAAAACTACTTCTAATAATTTTAATTAATGATGTACTTATTGCGGCCAACAGTTGTAATCGCGTAATGGGACCATAGCCAACAATATTCGCAAAAAATGTTAGGAACCCAATTCCAAAGCCCTTTCCCTTAGCGTTCGCATAAATGTAATGTAGGAAACATTCAGTAATTTCATAGAGTTACATTCCACTTTGGTTTAGAAAGCTTTCCGTGATTATTTCAAATAAGTCCCATGACAGCATAGAGCGATAACTGAAACTTATATGCTTGAACTTCATACATAAAAGTACTTATACCGTCTAATGTGATGGAACTATTTATACATTTCTGTTTGTTATTTTGTTGACTGAAAAAGTTACGGAATATTCCGTCGAAATAACGGTTCCAGCAGTCGGTACATAATTTTGTGTATTTATTTAGATGTCCCGAGCATACGTACTTGCGTGCATGTTTGCTTTTTTCTCAGTTTATTGACTAGAGTCTTCATCTTTGGCTCGATGACGTAAAAGGTTTTAAAACATTACAAACAACAATTTTCCTTTGTTTTTCGTTTTTCTGGAAAGTATAAAACGCTTGCAGCAAACATAATGTTTGACTGTTGTGAACTCAAACAACAACCATTGTCGTAATGAATTATCATAAATATTTACTAAGAAACGCTCGCGCGATGACAAAATTTAGATTAATACATTTCGAAATGTGAGACGAAAAAGGTTAGGAAAGTCTCACATCTCCTGGCAATTATAGAGCTGTAATAGATACGGTTGATTGGATGCCACATCAGTGATTTTCTGATATATGATTCTAACTTACAGTCAAGTGAATAAATTTGCGTCACGGTCCGCTGACAGTGACCACAAACAAAATTAAAAAGTCTTACAATCATCTCATGGCGTTTGAAGAGACTCCCTTGTTTGGAAAGACCCTTTTCAATTATCAACAGCTTATCAATCAATCTAAAATCTATGAGAAAATTCTATGCCACTATTCACAAAGTGACCAGCATAGCAACGACATTTTCATCAGATTATAATGAAAGTCCGTACGAAATGTTCCTACACAAAGTCGTATAAATTATCACAAACTAAAACGAAAACTACACAAAAAGAAAATCTTCATCAGTTTGATGTCATAAAGTCTTGTCACGTGCAGAAGATGTTCGATAAGATGTCTACTTCGCAATGACAACTCAAATTATCTAAATCTGTGTGTACACACTGTACAGTACATACTCATCAACCTTAACCATAAAATGAACTATAACTTCCTGGTGTACGAACTTCCGACAACTTTGAAACAAAGTTTAAACTTCAGTTTTGTTTGCGTTTTTTTTTTTGGTAAGCGTAACGGATATGAAGTTCTTTTCTGGTAAATAATGTTGGAAATATGAACGTTGCAAAATAAGGCGATGTTTAAGAAAGAAATCCGACCGTAAAGTAGGGGGATGAAATATATATACGTAAGAGCGGAGACAATTTATGACAGCAACCTCAACGTCAATTCACAGCTCGATAAATTTAAAATGTTGATCAAACTTTGATATGCTTCTGCACCGAAGTCCGTGATTTTCATCAATCCAGCACTTTTGTCAGCACCCTCAGCATGTAAAATATTGAACGTAACTCGGACTAAAGATGAAAAGTCACTTTCTTGCGTGCTTCGCTTTGGACTATCAAATTTCACGCAGTAGCTCGATCTTCCAACTTTTTCCGTCCTAGTTACATAAATGTCTATGACGTACATAGAAATGTTTTTGAGCTGGGCCTGTCTTCATAAGTATGACCTGTTACAGACGGCAAATCATATGACTAATATTATTATCGGATCTATTACTTCCATTGATCAAAGTATTTTTAATTGGTTGATTGCAAATCTTGTACTTCAATTTTTTTAAACATGCATTTTACTATATAAAAGACCATATTACCCAGAGCTTGTATTTATTTTGGCGTCGTTATCGATAACAGATGAATAGCCGTATGTGACAGATTAAAGTTTGCAATTTTAAATTGATATCGTGAAATCACGCTTGAACATGGTCCATACAATTTTACGCATCTACTACCCCTTGAGTTGGACGAGTTACATTTGAACAGCTCCTAAAGACAGGAAGATTATGTGCAGTATAACTACCAAAATAACTGAATTGCATTTTACAATATTTTTGCGGATGTTTTATAACATAAAGTACTGTGTGTGACAACGAATCTTCTTATCAAACAACAGAATTACTTTTACATTTAGTAGATAATTCTTACAAAATCTCTCATGCGTTGGATGTTGTGAATCATCTGCTTGTAATATGCGCTTGTTACTGACGAGTATATCTTATTTTTAAACACGTTGTGTGAATGTTTGAAACACCCTTATGCATTCACAGAAACCCACCGTTGAATAGTGTAATGTATCCGGTTACAGACGGGAATAATAAGACGTGTGATTGGTAAGAGCACTCGTTTAATACTGATGTGAAATAATGCATTGAACAGAGTTGTTAGATATCCTACAATACTCCCTCCTTAACAAAAAAAATTAATCCAAAAGAAAACTTTCCAAACTAAAAAAAACTCAAAAAAATTGTAGCAAAAATCAAAAGGAAAATTTTGAAGTTAATTATTGGATTGCAAAAACTTTAATTAATTTAATCCGACTGATCTTCAGTGCCCTTCGTATTGATTGACTCCTTCTTGATCGCTGTCTCAACACATGCTTCGAATGTAGCTGTCGGATCCATTTCGAAAACTTTGCTGCGTACTGGGCCTTCCAGTAGACCAACCACGAATTTGTCGCGAAGCACCATCTTGTAACAACCTTCGAATTTACAGTACCGGATACTCTGCTTCAACCTTGTGGCGAATTCTATGACTGTCTCGTCTTGCTTCTGCTTTACATCAAAAAATGTCCGCCGATCATGAAAAATGGATCTGGTCGGTGTAAAACGATTTTTCATAATGCCACAAATTTCCTTGTATGTTTTCGCCTGCGGCTTGTCCGGAAAACACAAATCTGTTAATGTGTCAAATACATCCAATGACAACGTCGATAACAACATTGCTCGCTTCCGGTTATCATCCGTGACTTCGTATGCCAAAAAATATTGATCCAACTGTGCTGCATACGTTTCCCAATTCTTGTCTGAATCGAACTTTTGCGGTAATGGGGTGAATGTTCCATTGTTCGGCATGTTGAATGCTTACGCTCGCAAACGAATGACCTTGTCGTGTCTTCCAAGTGTCCTTCGATTCCAATAATTTTTCTTTTCTCAAACTTATTTCGACCAAATGCTTGTACTCCGTGTACAACGAATGGTGATGTGTACACCTTGTACGTCGATTTACTGACAACGGCTGCAAAAAAAAATTCGTCCGCCGTGGATCTGGAAATGTCTTCCTTTCTTTCAGCCGCCAGTTATCGATGAAAAAAATCGAACGCCGTGTTCGACAACTGATGACACGATGCTTCTTTGTTATGTTATCGTTGTTCTGTTTCATACAACACAACCAAACAATAACTCAATGGATGTTCGCTCACTTCCACGAATTCTACACCGTATTGTCTTTGCTTTTTTTTTAGACAGAAAAAAAAATCGAAAAAAAAACTTTGTACGCCGTGTACCACTGTTTGACCGATTACTTATAGCCGAATTTCACCTTAACGTTCGCCGTGAACTGTTTTTAATAAAATTCGCTATGTCGGTTCGTTATAATAACCAACTGCGCCACTGTAATGTATCCGGTTACAGACGGGAATAATAAGACGTGTGATTGGTAAGAGCACTCGTTTAATACTGATGTGAAATAATGCATTGAACAGAGTTGTTAGATATCCTACAAATAGAATTGACAAAATGTCAGACAAAAGGTTTCATAATGGAAAAATGTTCCAATTTAATTTGGATAGCAGCCAAATTATTTATGCAAACTGAATTGTAATGAAAATATTATGAATTATGTCCCTAAAAATTGACGCACAATGACGTCATAATTGTTTTCGTTTTTTTTTTTCATTTTAATTCATCCCGTTTAGCCTGACATTATATTATAGCATTTATTGAGATGGTAATATTGAATTGATGTTGTGATTGAACCGCTCTGCATACCATCAGCGGTGCCAATTTGTTAGCATAAATTATTTATAGTGAAAAGTTCACGTCGAGACAAAACAGACAAAACACCAAATGGCATAGACACCGAATCGATTGTGTGGCAAAATTGAGAGTTTATTGGCATATCGGTTTTGATTTGATAATCAATTTATGTCGATCAAATAATCGAGTTGCAAGTGCAGTTATGTCGATCAACATAGACATGTATGTCGATACAGCGTTACAATTTATGATACTGTCTGGTTGTATTTGAGTTGAGGGGCAATACAAGAAGGACGTCCTTCGATACGAAGGGACATTGAAAGGACAAAACATCTAACCCTTTAAAAGGGAATGTATGAATCGTACTTCATTTGTTCTTGCAGAACCCTTGTACATGTAACTTTGTAACTTTGTTGATTAAACCAGTTTGTGTGGTAGTTTTCCTATAATCCTACACTATAGTCCCATACCGTGTTTGGTGATGAAACAACATGGACGTTCATGTTCATATAAATATGAAAGTGGACCGACATTTCGTTTATGATTCGCCAGAAATGTACATACACAAAGGTATGCCGTTGACAGACCTTCATTACCCTTACAGGCGGTCCTATATTCTCTAAAAAAAATTCTCAAATTTTCACGATTTTCTCAAATTTTATGGATTTATGGATGGATTTTACGAAAAGTTTTTCACGAAAATTTGAGAAAATTGCGAAAATTTTAGAAAATTCGTGAAAATTTTAGAAAATTCGTGAAAATTTTATAGCGACTATAGTGTCAATTCCTTCAAATCAAAAAAAAGAACTAACAGAGATCTATATGGTCGTTGCCGTTTGTTTAATCGAACTCTACGAACTCCAACAGATAATGCAGCTAAAAGCGATGAACAAACCTTTCGTTGATATTCCAGTTTATGATTTCTAGTTAGGCTGGAAAGACACTGTCAATTTTGAATTGCTGAAGTCGACAACTAATGCTACGTTTTCCATTATTTAGCCTATGCTCGGACTACAATAGAAGAGGCACCATAATTGTCGACATCAGCAATTCAAAAATTGACAATGTTTTGCCAGCCCCAACTTTGTTTATCTTGTCGGAAAAATTACAGCAATTCGAATTAAGCGAAGAAACGTATACGCACTAACATGGAAATGCGTATCACTTATCATATTAATGGGAAATTTCTTATCCTCAAATTTTATCTTTTTTATTTGCTCATTTCTTTTCCATTCAGCTACGTAAAAGAAACCTTCATCAATAACACTATCCTATACACATTTTATATTGACGATGATAATCGAATTTATATGTTCCGTGTGTGTTATTATAACCCTATTGTGCGTGAGGCCTCATACATCAACATAAACTCTCTCATTCCAGCTGTAGTAACATATAAATAATCATGACAGAAAAACACACAACCAGTTAATATTTAATAGAAAATCTCTTATCAAGCACAAATTGCCTTACCACCACGCATTAAAGGTACTTAAAGGTATAGCGTTCTTGCACGAAATGTGTTCGTTTCAGCAATAAATAAATTGCGTCTCCTTATAAATTATGAAAACATAATAAGAAGCTTTCTCGGATGAAGGAGACTCTTGGGACGCATGTGGCATATGGTGGCCGAAAAGACACCGAAAAAAAGTCTACAAAATTCAAATGTATAAATATGGGTGTTGTGTGGTTGGTTACAGCCTGTTGTTTGTTTTTGACATCAGTACTCAGCTCATGTTAAAATCCACGCAAAATTTACTGCGTTTCACAACTGGTTGACTGGCGATTATAACTTCATATAGTTGTAGCGCCACGGCCTTTAAGTTTGAATCACAGTCAAGTTTTTCATTCCGTTTGGCACTCAGTCAGCGATTCAGATTGTATGAAATTTAGCCTTTTTTTAAATTGCCTGACCTGACTGGAAGTTCCAGGTAATTCATTTTTGGTCGACCATAACCACGACAGTGTAACCCTTCATGTTTTGTCATAGTTCATATACTTCTAACACAATGTCAGATGAGTAGAAGATTAATTGAGAAAAAATCCGTGCAGAATCTGAAAATGGTTCAAAATCAACAGAGACTATGAACAGAAACCTTCTTTATCCGTTGGTAGTAAGAAATATTCTTTGACATGTTATCTTTCTGTAACTCAATTTGTTTATTGCATCTGTTGTAAACATTTTGCCCGAAGTGTTTTGCGTACGGACCTTTATTGTGGAAAAACGACTTTCTTAATTGCGAATTCTGCGTGCAAAAAAAAGGTTCACGTTGTTTTTAGTTTTGGAAAGGAAATGAGTAAATTTTCCGAAATTAATGTTTAGGGGAGACGAAAAACTTGGTTACACGTGACAATGCATATAATTGTTTGCTTCAACTGTAAGTATACACTACACGGGTACTCGTGTACGATTTTTGGTGTAGATAAAAAATACCGCTTTGTCATGAGAAATGTTTAATTTTCATTTTTTGCCATTCACCAACGAGAGGAAGTCACATTATGGATGAAAACACAAGTGTTACAATGCTTAAAAAAATATAATAAAAACCTTTTTTTTTCGGTGAACTATATTACGGAGTCTGTTTTTGGGATAAGGTAGCCTGCAGGCAAAATGGCAAAGTAAAAAACCCTTGACGGAAAATTCAACGTCAGTCGAACAACAACAAGAAAATGCTGGCAAACAAAATAATGAACGAAACTTTATTCAAAGGTATGTCTGACCTTGTCAATGAAATTTATGATGTAGGTGTATTATGTGTGGCCTCTCCAATCTCCATCTGATAAAAAATACGAACAAAAAAATGCCGCTATTGGAAATACTTATCCCTAAATCTGAGTACATTCCTGCCATGCAGCGAGTTTCAAAGTTTCCGACGAGTCAGCTTCAAATTTTGTTAATAATATTTGATGTATGTCGACTCAAAATTCGAAATCTAAAACCGAATTCTTGTACCAAGTTATGGCATGAAATTAAATTAGCCAAGAGTTCTCGATAAGTTCAGAGATGTTATGAAAACAATTTCAACTGTCGAAAGAACAAGACACTGACAAGAGTGGACGTAAATCTTTGGGTATGGCCGTGTGTCACACAAATGGGTATGGATACAAAATTCGATAGTAGCAACCAGGGCCCATTTTTGTGATATAAATTTTCTGAATTTGCTACAAAATTAGAAAAATTCGCTCAATTTGCGCAATTTTATTTTTTTGGTTTTAAAGAAAGTGAGAGATGGCGTTTCTATCGAACTATATGATTCGGTTATAAATGACATTACCTCCGCCAATACTATGTCTAGCAAACAAACTCTATAGACTGTTATGATCAGAGCGAGAAAACCGAAGACTAGCTATAACTTGCCTTGGGGTACTTGTCAAAGTATTTATTTCTCTTTCAACGTGGTGCTTTGAGAGCGAGAGGACCGAAGACTTGAATATAACTTGCCTTGGGGTACTTGTCTCTTTCTCTTTCATAATAACACTCTATTAATCGATTAAAAAATCGAATTAGGATATAAAATATAAGTTCGAAAAACTCTGCTTCTTCATAAGGCATAAAGTGAACAGACTCACTAATCGTAAACAAATAGCAGAGTTTCACAAACGTCTTAACCGCCTTAATTATTGTAGTTCGTTTGCTGGAGAGAGTATTGCCTCCGCACATATATTTACCTATTTTAGCCATTTTAGCTCTGAACATATTTAAGATTCTTTAGAGTTTTATAAGTCATCGACGTTACCAGTCAATAAAGCGTTCCTAGGTTATAATCAGGGCCTATTTTCGATAATTTAAATTGTTGAAATTATCAAAAAATTATCGAAATTGTCGAAAAATTCTCCAAACGTAAATTTGAGAATTTCGATAATTTTTGTAGAATTTAGAGAATTTATCGAGAATTTAAATTATCGAAAATAGGCCCTTATAATATTTTGGCGCAAAATTTGAAAATCTCTTAGCGAATTCAAATTATTTAGCTGGAGGAGTTGTGTTAAGTTATACACAACCGGCAAGACGTGCTTTGGCATCTTTCTTGAAATTGACCACCAAGCTTTCATTGAGAATGATGTGATTCGCTTCGTGTATCTTCAATAGACCACGAGTGCGCACTTTACGAAGTAATTTTGCACTGTTGAAGTCAAACTGGTGATTGGTCGTACTTACATGTCTAACCAGTGCTGTTTTTGTGGGTTTCTTTGTCACATTCGCCACATCTTTCTCGTGCTGGTTACATCTTTCGGATAAGCAGCCCGATGCTTCACCTATGTATGATGCATCACATTGTACGCACGGGATGCCATAAACTACGTGCGACTGTTGTGCATTTTCGACTGGGTCTTTCATGTTCGTGAAGGCTTGAGATACCTTGTACGGTGGTCGAAAAGGCAATTTTTGTCATGGGACATGTCTCTTCAACTGCGCCTTAATGGTCTCAGATAATCCATGCATGTACGTGATGTCAGCGTAGCCGAGCGCTCTTTTCGGATATCTTGGAGGCGGCGTAAGAGTCATCTCTTTGAAGCTGATTTCTTTCGGGACATGAATCGTTGAATTCGCCAGCTAGTTCTTTTCGTTGTGGTAACTTTGTATCATCCAGAAAGGGGTGATTCAAATTTAGTGCCAAAATATCTTATACTGTGAATCAAACTTAATTGACTGGGAACGTCGTTGGCTTTTAAAACTCTAACGAATCTGAAATCGCTAGATCGATTTTTATTTTGTCCGAAAACATCTTAAAAAGAGGTCGCACTCATTTCTAAAAGAACAATTTTAAAAAATGTATCGGCGCGAGATTCCTTCCCTCGAATTACGAATATCACGGAATACTATTTCTATTTTAAGTTGATTTCAAATGGGTTAAAAAATTCACATTTATGTTAAAAGATCACCGATTCCAATGGGATGATGTTGAAACTTTCTAGTTGATACAATGGATATAATGTCAGATAGCTTTTGTCGTGCCAACTTTTGTCTGTAAGAATGACTGGAGAATTTCGCAATAATGTAGCCGAGTAATGTGTCATATACATTTTACACTTATGGGATTCGGACTGAAGCTTAATGGCTTTTCAACCAGCCCAGACCTGCTAACGCATCAGATAAGTAAAGTTACGTCAACAGCTTATTGTACCAGAAAATATACAATTTATGTTTCAAAAAGAAAAGCTCTAAACACAATGCGACCATTGTGTTTGCCGTAAAAATAAGATTTCATCGTCCTGTAAAAGTCCAAGCGCCAAGCTATATTTGTAAAATTGAAAAGAATGACGACAAAGATCCGCTGATTTTTTTATAAGCATTCATAACCATTCATCATTCAATGGCGCAAAGTTCCATTCATCTTATTTTCACACATCAATTAATTTACATCATTCCATTCCGTTCGCTCTGATTTTGATTATTTATTGAATTTGATTTGAATGCAGAAGTGGAAAAAGAGGCACAATAAAAATTGTTTCGCATTGAATGAGTTTTCATTCAACTTTATTACACAGCCTCGTCAGAGTGGATGGAAAAAAAGTAGAATGTGCGGAGATAGAGAGAATGAAATTGTTAAATATTATCTTGTTCATTGATCCACATCTAGATATATTGTCTTTTGATGGCATATCACAGACTATATACTATAATATCGTATTGATTTTGTGATTTTACGAGTTCGTTTTACGAGTGTATCATTTGTTGTTGGGAAAAGTAATAGAATTTTTAATATGTTCACCAGTTGCGGCCATTTGCTGGAAACGACCATGAATTTATTGCTATGTGTACCGAAATGCTGTAAAAGCAAAATCATTTTTGTGGAATAGATTAATAGAAGAGCAGGACACAGATGCTACGAATCTTCCAGAGCAATCAAATTGCTTGGTACGTTGACCGGTAGAGACACCACCATTAATCTATTTTAAGGGCTACTGTTTGCAGTGAATAATTTTCATGAGAACCGATTTCCCTGCGTTATTTCCTTCAAGTTACACTAGCAAATCAAATGCCAATGATGCTGTACCAGAATGACAAAGGAATCAGATCAGTTGTATATATAGTTCAATTGATTGATTCAAGCTCTCTTTGTGGAAGGCAAATGACATTGTTTTATTGGCTTGTTTATCCTCTTTTGTCCTCTGCACTTGCCCTAATAAGGCCTTTACGAGAAGTAGAGTTACTTAATTTATAAAATCAGGAAAAGAGTTTCGTTCGATAGAATTAGTCTGATGAGTTGCCTATAACAATAGACAGTATAACAAACGACTTTTCAAAAATCAGTGAACAATAGGAGGAGCAAATGAACCGAAAAATAAAGGTCAACGCTGCCTTATATGCCTTATATGAGAATGGGGGCAATTTACCGCTGCGTTCCACTTTCAATTTTATTTGAATTTTTCAGCGTATTTCGGCGTAAACTCATTGGACTCGATGTTCTCGACGGCAATGCATTAAAAACAACAATTATCAGACTTGTTTGAATTTCTGACATCGGAAAATTGAGTTTTAATTCGCAAACTTTTCAAACAATGCTCCTACGCACTAATATCAACGTTATATCGGCGGCAATATTAGGAAATATCGAAGCAAATAAAACAAAAAGAAAAACAAAGAATCTAAGGGAAAGTAATTGGAATCGTTTTTTCACAATAAATGCTCGTAAATTATCCTCACATGAAATTAGATTGTAAATAATTGAAATTAACGCTCTGTTTACAGGGGAGTTGCCATTCCCGTCTTGATTGTATGACGGGTATTCGTTAGATTATTTCCTGTAAAAAGGGATTAAGGGTAGATTTCTCATATTATGCCATTTTATACATTAGCACAAAGTTTGTGGGATTAAAATTCCTTTGTGGTGATAGAACCCATTTAATATGTGTAATACGGAGCATTATATTTGGTTCCATTTATTAATGATGTATACTAACGAACAATAAAGAAAAATGAATATGAAATCATGGATACCGTCTGCACAAAACAGAAATCATGATAAATTAATCTCAGCCAGAAACGCTCTCTCCTTCTATGTTAGGTGGTGTGTTTTCTTAAAATTTCATTTTTTTTAAATATTTCATTCATGTTTGTGGATACATGATAGCGTTTGCACGTGCTACAGTCCAAAAGAATGTGTAAGGAATCCGTACTACGGATGATCATAAATTACAGAATTCACAACAGAGAGCAATGATACCCACAGACATTGTTCACGAGATTTAGGCAGAATAGAATCAATGTAGAAAGTCACTACATTTGTTGAATGTAAGTTATCTTAGGACATGAGGTCATATGATAAATATCTTCGGTACTACAGATATACTGCTAGGACATGATTCGTTTGTTTATTTTACGAACAAAGAATCTAAAGTTTAATATTTGTTTGGTTGTTTGTCTTTCTCTAGAAGCCTCGATGAAAAGTTTTACATATGTGAAACTTCGCATGCAGACTGTACTGAGGGAATGTTCGGAAGAAAATATGAAAAATAGGGCTGTGCGATGGGTAAAATTGTTTTCATCCCTAGATGTCAAATATCGATTTTAAAAATTTCTAAAAATTGATTTATAATTTGTGTAAAATCAAAGAAGCTACATTTTCGAGTTTTCGGTTGCCATATTTTGACCTGTACCAAAAACTTACTTTGAGATCTTTGTTAGCTATATTAGTCTTATTCGACTAATTGGGGTCTAATTTAACTGGAAAAAATAAAAACCGAAAGAAGTTTGTCGAAAAAGTATGTTTCGTGAGTCGTCAAAGTTCGCCGACTATGAAAAATTGAACTTGAAAATTCGTAAATTCATCGGGAAAATGATTCAATTTTTGCTAAGGTGGGCTTAAATTCTTGGGAATGTTGTAGGCTATCCAGAAAAGAAAAGTTTTTGAAAAAAATCTGAGAATCGTTTGTGTCGGTCCCTTACCCATCGCACACCCCTAGTGAAAAATGCGAAAATGTTTATCAAATGCGTCGATGAGTGAATTTTTTTGTGGTGGTTTAGGTCGTGAATATATTTTTTTGAAATGAGGAATCATTTTTGTGATGCGTAGTACGTGCAATTTTTTCACACGAGAAAACTTTTGACGCGTGAAAAATTTTTGACGCGTGGAAATATTTGGCGCGTGGAAATTTTTGACGTGCGAAAATATTTTTGAGAGTAAAATGTTCAAAAATTTTGTAATCATAGTAATCCCGATCAAAGCCGGTGTAAACTACGAAACGTTTTTCAGTGCTGTTATCAAAATTAAATCTGAAATAACTTGCACGCTCTGCGAGATTGAGACTATGTTCTATCCTAAACGATGGTAAACTCTATGTGGATAAACAACTATATGATCACAGTCACCGTTCTGGAATCTGGAACGTAGATTAAGAAATCTTTCAGAGACGAGCCGCTATTCGCAGACATCCAAATTTAAACGAATGCTTGAGCGGGTCTCAGTACAAGATTCTCGATATAACGCTTTTTTATCGCACTAGGCAAAAGTTACTAAAGTATATTGCTTGCAAAACCATTATCCCTTCACTGTCGGAAATTCTCCATAGATTTTGTATTAGGAATAATTTATTGATTTTTTTCAGTGAAATGTAATTACGATAGCCACAAATAATTAGAATAAGTACTACTAGAACGGTCTCAATCTCTCATTAATAATTCAATTGATTTAAAATGTCGCATTCAAAATAAATAAAATATTTTCAATTAGTGTGTCTAGTTTCACGTTATGATACGTGATAAATCGATACTTAATTATTTTAGCTTCCTAACTTCATTTTTTGGTCCACTCAGGTCTGGTTTTATGCTCTCATTAGAGTGCCCCGGATAAAAAATGGCTTTTTTCTTCAATATAACTGAAACTCGTGTGAACTTCAAACTCGTAAATTTTTGTTCTGTTTATTCGCTTTTGCTAACAAGGTAAAATTACATAACAAGAACAAGAACATTTAACCACAGCAGCCAGATCGTTATACCAACAATATCTATCTTGTAGCCTAACCTCAGGAATTCCATTCTCAGCCAAACAATTTGTTTTAAATCGGTTAAGAATTACTCTATCGTGTCACCAAAGAGTAGAAAAGGCTTCTTTTGTGTACTACTCTCAGATGGTTGAACCGATACCACCCATTTTCGAACTTGAAATCGGTCAGCGATGACCAAAGAAGTATTTTGTGTTCACAAAAAAGTTGCCACTACCCCTAGGTCCTTGATATGGAAAATACAGATTCTGTTGCCCCGTATCTTGGATAAGGAAAATACCGATTCTATCGTCTACCATCGTATCTTTCTTATGCACAAAAATTGTTTCTTTATTTGTGTTCAAAAGTTGCATTTTGAGTACAAAAGTAATGGTTTCTGTGTACAAAATAATTTTCTTTGTGCAAAAAAATAACTGATTTTGTGTACGCAACTGACGTAATAAGGTAGATGATATTTTCACCCGGGTGCAAGTAGACTATAAAGACTATTTGCACCCGTGTGCCAATAGACATATAAAGACTATTTGCACCCGGATGCAAATAGTCATATAAAAACTATTTGCACCCAATTCCAACAAAATCCACGGAAATCCACGGAAATCATGCTTTTTTATAGAAATTATTAGAAAAAAGTTATCGTTTAACTTCAGAAACGTAAGTAATACTTCAGTAATACTTAATAGATGACGTTTTGGGAGAGAAAATGGAAAAAAAATGGAACTGAGTTACAAAAAGATAGAATTCAGTTATAATTCAGCTATTGAAGAGAGAACTCCTAGTGCTAAAATTTAATAAGCATGTATTCATGTTGTACAATCTGTCAGCGCAGTTTCACGACTGACTAGTTACAATTTAAACCAACGTCATTATGGAAGACAAGCGAAAACGGCGAATTTTCTAGCCCCGTACGAAGTACGAAGGGGCTTATAGGATTACGGTGCCGTGTGTAATTGATGGAATTCGAAGCAGGCGGTAAGGGCAAAGTGTTTGCCTATGTTCATAGATGACGAATCAGCAATAAAAATTTTGTCTGTCCGTCTGTCCGTCTGTCACGTCGATATCTTGAGTAAATCAAATCCTATTTCAAATTTTTTTTCCCTGAAAGGTACTTGAAATTGTGAGGCTAAGTTCGAAGATGGGCGATTTTGGGTCGACCCCTCCCGAGCTGGGGCCCCATAAGTGCTTTAACGTTTCCAAAGATTTCTCTGGCCATTTAAAGGCTACACTTGTAAGTGATACATCAAATGAAAGGTATTTACAATACCTATCGACAAAAAAAAGTTTATGGAAATTCGATGACCGACTCGTGAGTTAGACCCCTTGGTGTAAACTAGGTACAGGGCGGCAAGCCGTTTTTGATTGTAGTTTGGCCAAATTTGAACGTATTTAGATGGATTTTGCTTCAATAGATAGGTATTGACCGTACCAATAAGGGAAAAAAAAGAAATGAAATTAGGTTGACCGGAGCGTGAGCTAGGTCTCTTGGAGTGAGCTTATATGAGGCTACTCGGCCGTACAGTGAACGTGGAGTATTTTGTCAATATCTCGAGTAAATTTTGACCGAATTTCATGATTTTTTTTTGTTTGAAAGGTACTAACGAATGTAAAGCAGTCGTACTACTTTCCACCTCTTAACAAAATGGCCGTCGACCGCCATTTTGGATTTTTGTAAAATCAATATAAATCGGTGAAAATGATACTTACAAAGTCACTGATCAGTGGGAAGTGAGTGGTTACGTGTGTGGGGTGTTTCAAGGATCCCAAATATGGATATCTATATATAAATATATATAGCTATATTGAGCTATATAACGGTATAGATAGTTATTTTGAGCTATATACTAGCATATTTATCAGTAAATTGTTTATTTATAGGTAAATATAGGTTAATATAGGACTGAGGAAATTGTAGGTCAGTTTGAAATTTGTGTTACGTTTGAAAGGAACATCGTACGGGGCTTCGTAATTGCGCTATGCGCAATTTTTAAGACGTACAAATTTCATAGGAATTTTACTTTACCGACGTTTACGGGCGCAGTAGACTTACGGTAAGAGTAGGGCGACGGACGAACTAGGGTCACGTGCGCAATAGATGTACGGGTTCGTACGGGGCTCAGTCGCAGTAAACGCTCCGACTGTTCTGACGGCTCGTTTTTCGTTTAAACGACATTATTTTTAACGTGGATGGCAGTTCTTAATTTGGCTGGTATTTCAAACGGCCTTGAAAACGATCTATATCTGAGCTGCAAACGAGTATTTTCGTTCCCATTCGTAAAAGAAAAAATCTCATTGCTGAAGTTCAACAGAGTTTTATCCTCATTCGTTGAAGAAAAAGCATAACTACTAACTTTGCAAATTTTGACTATTTAACTACTAACGTAAAATAGAGTCTCATTTGTAAAAATATTTTCGTTTCCAACGGAAATCACGCTTTTGTTATGAAAATTCTAAGAAAAAAGTTACCGTTTAACTGGGAAAACAAGTCGGTTTTGAAGCCTGTAAAGCTAGGCTTCAAAGTCGACTCGTTTTTTCAGTGAAACGGTAACTTTTTCCTTAGAATTTCCATAACAAAAGCGTGATTTCCATTGGAGTTGGGTGTAAATAGTCTTTATATGTCTATTTGCACCTGGGTGCAAATAGTCACTTCGGTATAATAATAACTAATCTTTATTGTTCAAATTGCTGGTTATTATTCATGCAAATATACAACAAATTCAACGAATTTAATTAGAATAATTGATGGTAAATTAATTCTGTATGTTGATTGATATGAATGAATCAGAGCAATTTGTACAAATAATTGCTAAAAAGACACTTAACGGTCCACTTAACACAATGAATTTGATTTATGCTTGAAGAGCATCGTAAATTGAATATTCGTTTATTATTTTTGGATTGTAGATTGCGTTTTCATTGCATTGCAACCATGTTCGAGGCAAACATTTATTTATATGTTCATTCTTTTATAGTTTGTGTCTAAGTATAGCTACATTGCTCGCTATTTCTATAAATATTTAGTACGCCGCACGGCATATTTTATTCATCGATTGTTCCACGTTCCATGTCAATGAAAATGTAATAAACGAGATTCCGTTTCAATTAAATTGAAGTAAAAAAAGGTATACCATCCCCAATGGGGACCGAAAAAGAAATGATTTAAGGGAAAAAGGGTCGCAAAACTTGCTAAAATTTCTGTTTTTCTGATTTTTGTTTGCGATTATGACTGAGAATTCGATATCATCGTAAATCTCTCGAATTCCCATACGAACTCTTTTGAGAATCAAAACTGTAGTTACTTACGACATGATCATCAAAAGATTATGCCGAGAATATTTCTAAGACAAAAAATTGCCAGATTATCATCGGACGGAAGGTACAACCCGATGTGAAAAATTAAATTGAAACGGTTGAATGGTGAGGAAAAGCATGACGACGACTGAGTTATTGGTTAAGCAAGGAAGCTACTCTCTTGCCCTTGAAGTCCAATTTCCAACTTTTTCCGTTGGCGAACATAACTTTCAACCAAAACTTTTAAAGGTTTAGCGGAGAAAGGAAAATGACTATTTACTTGCCATTGTTGTGTAAAGTTCATTTATGTAACTATAGATAAGAAGTCCATTTTCGTGTGAATTTTTTTATACGAGGCGATGCCGAGGTGTCAAAAAGAGTACTTGTAGCATTAAAAAAAGTGAGGTTTTCGACTCATGTAAAATGTAAAATCGTTGATAATTAATGATGACAAGGTTAATGGAACCATAAATTAAGAAAAAAATAGGAAAATCTGACGAATACATTCCAAGAATTCTTATGGAAGTCAACACCGAGCTATCGTACAACCATAGCAATGCTACTAGCTCGAACACTCATTCTATCAATGTCAAAATAGCCTCCAAATTTCAAAGATGCATGTGTGTGTACGATTGCATGTGTTGTGCGTTTTTATTCACACTAACAAATCATGACTCCTGTCTTTACGAAAGAAATGCAATGCCTATTAAGATAGCGTTAGCCTCCAAATATTTCTCATGCTCATGCTAGTAGCAGAGTTGTGGTACAACGCATAAATACCTAAGAAAGGCGAGTTTGTGAAAATTCTCTTACAAAGACGTCTCTCTAAGATTTGTATGCGTTGTATAAAGACTTACATTGAGTTGACAAAGGATTTTTTTTAATCCTCTGATGGTTTCCTATGATTTTTAGAGGGTTTTCGTTACCAATTTTGCTGTATTTTCAAGCATTTCCAACGATTTTTTAAAGTATTAGAAAATTTTCTTGCTTTTCAAAGGATTTTCTAGTTCTTGGGAGTTTTGTTTTTCGGTTGACATGGGATTTTCCATTTTATCCGTCCCTCGGTCGCAACCTTTGAAAAATTGTTTTGGAAATTATTCAATCGACTTAATTATCAAGAGATTTTTTGCTTCAATTAATTGTTTTACTAACAAGGATAAGAACATGAAAATCATTTCCATTTCCGCTAAAGATTTATGATCAATCGGAGGACAAAAGATTAACATTTTCATTCAAACCATTTTCTAAACTAAATTTCCTTGAATTTATGACTACTTAGATGCATGGATCGTGTAAATATTCACACAAAGACTCCATCCAAACGACCTGTTTCTGTCACGGAATTATAAGTTCCATCGACTTCCACGTAATTCTTTGTTAAGGTAAATTTGAACAACGAACGCTTGGAAATAACTTTTCCTCATTTTTGTTTTAATTAATTCTTTCGAACGCCCTAAAACGTGTAAACAACAGCAGAGTTTAATGCTATCTTTGTAAAGCTCAAATGGCTGCAACAATTTATGTTCTCAACACAATTGACATTTCTGAGAATTGAAATATTTTCATTTTCTGAGAATGTTTGTTTGTTGACAGCTCTGCACGAAATATACAAAATTTTAATGTAAATGTTGTTTAATTTTTGTTTTGTTTTATTGCTGCTAATGTTTACAGGCAAGGCAGCTCTCTTTGTTACAGGTCACAATAATAAGGATTTCGTAGCCGTTAATAATCGTCCTTTGAGATTTGTCATTAGATGTTGCTGTAATGAGCAGATGTACAAGGTTTTACCGCTGACTGATATTGAAAAACGTCTTTTGAACGAAGGGCGGATAATCGTAAATTTAAGTGACACAGTCTTTTTCAAGAAAATCCTCAGAGCATATAAGCAGAGGATGTTTTATGGATTTTCTTCGAATTTAAAGAATTTCGTTGGACAGTTCTTTAAAATGTTTAAAGGAAATTTCAGTGACGCATTTCAGAAATAATCTCGCCAACTGTCTGTCACCTTTGTGCCATGTATATTACTCAATTTCAATATTCGTTTTTTTAGAATAGTAGAGTGCTTATGGTACACTTACTACGTTCTCAATAAGCTTCGTTCCTTCACCCGAATACAATCTCTAAGCAACACAGATTTTGTACACAATTGGTGCTGTCTTGTGCGAAACGCGTATCTGTGCCAACGACGTCTGTGGTTGAAGGAAGACAAAAGTTACTCTACCTTTGACATTGGTAGTGGAGTCCTATGTGGTGCTCATTTGAACTCACGGCACCCTAAATATCTGCTGCACGGAAAACTGTTTCGATCAATTTTTATTTTTTGTGAAGCGGCTGCAACGGAACCACAGACGTCTTTGGGACCAACGGATGCGTGTTTCACGCGAGACCTATCAAACGCACTATGTCAGCATTTATGTACATTCCGCAAGTTTCAAATTGTTGCCTCGCATTCTAAGCAACATTTAGAATCACGTTTTCGCAGAACAAAATCCCAATGCGGTGGGTTACAATTGACTAATACCCAAAACCATTTCAAATTTAATAACTACCTAACACTATGCAATAAATGTACTCGTTCCCTTATATAATGGAACAAGAGCTCTTGAACAACATTATTGACTATAGGCATACTAATGATGCTGAACTTTAACATCATCCATTTCTGTGACAGAATGGTAAGCATTCGAAACATAAAATTTGCATACCAGACATGACCTTTTATCCCAAATTCAGGCAATGCCAATATATATACATAGCGAACTCTTTGTATTTTTCAAGATTCTGTCGTCCATAAACATAATATACCACCGAGATTATAACAGTGAACGAAGTGTGTACTCCAAATATAGAAAATCATTGTAATCGTTGTCTCGTGCTGTAACTGAACTCTCGGTGCAGTTATATTATTACGTCGGATTTTCAATTTTGATTAATTTAGATCGGTTATAACAGTCAAGCATATGTATACTTCGAGATCAATATAAAATGTAAACAGCACAAGTACAAGCAATTTAAAATTAAGTGCACACCGAATATATATATATATCTGTTGTACATTCGGATTACGCGACAGAGAGGTGTCTTCCAACTTCGGTGTATGTATCTAATGCTATAAAGTTACATCAAAAATACATTAGCACCGGCAAGGGAATTTATATAAATTTTGTGTTGACGTCATATTGTGTGACGACCTAAATGTGAACGACAAAAAGCTATAAGACATATGAGAGCATAAGAACAGGTACACGGACGTATGTACGACAGAAAAATAAATGTAAAACAAAAAAAATGGAAGATTTTTCGGGGGTTAGCTTTTCTTGTTCCAACCGAACGCAATATCTGGGCAATGTATACAGACTGTATGATTGATGTCGGAGATTTCGTTTTCTTTCTTTCGTTCAAATAACAAAAGTTTGTAAATTGTGAGTAAGTAGTAAGCAGTTTTTCATGGTGAAAATTAGATTTATTCCTCTCACCTGAATTGTATTGTGTCCATAAGCATTTTAATAGTGTCTTTTCACTGGAAACTAATACACAAACTTTGGTTTCTAATTTTTGCCGCACTTTTTCATTAGATTAAAATACGAACTAACATTACATGTAGCGATTATAGTAATTATTGCTATGATAAATTTTTGTTTGATTAATTTTCTAGATATTTTCAGTTAACTTTAAAGAGGGATAGTAACTCTAAACATTGCAAATATATTTATTTACATTGAATGATTTTCCACACATTTTTCACGAATAAAGTCATTGACCACTGTCACTTTACTACACAATTTCAATCAATCGAAATGGGGAACTTGCTATACATCGATGATTTGAAATTAGATTCAATTTCATTTTGGCTGTGCAAGAGTAGTTTGTTTTGTTTCTCTTATCATTTCACTTGAACAGATAAAAACAACATCAGCTTGCTGTGGCTCGTGAATATAAACTGGGTTCCCGAATTGCCGACATCCTGCTTTTGTACATTATCCGATCTATATCGCCCCCCAAAAAATCGGAGAGAGATGAGAGAGAAATTCGATCAACAAAAGAGGAATAATTGGGCTAAGTGAGAGAATATGATACGATGCATTGTGTGTATACGAGAAAGACGGTGAAGACATAGAGAGAAAGAGGAATCAAACAGAGAGCTTATGTTTACGTGTACACACTTCATTCTACAATTACGAAGAGAATAAGAAAACGAATGCGGAAACGACGGATAATTGTCTAGCTGTTAAAGGGAAATGAGTGCGCCGAATCCGTTTCTACTAGAGTTATTTGTAGTAGAAATTACTCAACGAGATGTCGTCACACAGCACGCACACTACATATTTCCAATTAAAGAAACTCCACCAGTCGTTATCACACAAAATTGCATATTATATCCCCCCAGGTTGTTATGCACGAAAAGCTCATAGACTATGTCACATAACTTAACGATTATCGTATTATAGAGAGGACGACGTCATCAGCTTTTGTATAACATTATTGTGTCATTATCTGTAGAGGATAATGCGAAAGATCTGGGACATGCAATTAGCTAAAGTGGATGGATGGCACTTGTGTTTGTTTTCATTTTGTTAATTTGAAAATGTTTTTTTTTATCTTTGTCATCTTTTGTGTTTATGTGAGATGTTTATAATTTTTTAATTGGAATATTAACCGCCACACAATTCAAGTGTATGTCGCGTCGTCGTAGGTATAATTGTTAAATGAGAATATACTCAAGTCCATTACGTGTGCTTTATTCATCCGTTGAATGTAAACTGGATCTGTTGCTATTTTTGAGATGACTAATTTGTACTGAAAACTCGACTATTTCAATCATTTATTTTATACGCTGGCCGAGGTCGACGAGGGGTAATCGGTAATTTGGGAAATAATACAGAGGTTTCGATGGGCACTTTACTCCACTGCACAAGTTGTGGTTGGTTTAGTGTCACGTTATGCTTTTTTGGCGCCAAGGGCAATTTTCAAGTTTGCACCAACCAGACAATAAGTAGTACATTACTATACCAGTGAAGTAATTTGATATCGGGCTGAAGCCCTCGGATACTTTTACTCATCTGGATACGAGATATCAAATTATTTCACGTGTAAAGTATGGCGTTTTACTTTACGAACGAGGGAAAGGGTCTTCACTAGTGAGGGAAAGGCCACATTACCTCACTAGTAAAGTAAAGATCTTTTTTTTTATTTGTGGACCCCGACGTCAATGTGTCCATACGGATACCGATACGGATACGGTGAAACTTTGCGGTTTGACAAGTCTAGTACTTTAACAATGCAAATCTGGTCGATGTCTCATTTTCGTAAGATTTTCGGTAAACATTTGAAAAAGAATTTTCTGAAGCGAATACCCCTCCATACAGACGACCGGCTAAATAATTCATGTCAATCGTAAATTCTTTTAACGGAATATTTACAAACAATACTCTCTCTAGCAACCTAACTCTTTGACGTCTGTGTCAAATTTTCACCTTATTTCTTTGTATTCTACCATATTCTACACACACTACTCTACATTTTGAGTGACTGGCCTGTAATCTACATTTAAATTTCAAAGGCTACTTGTTTCGTTCACCACCTTAATAAAAGTAGTTAGGATGCTAGAGAGAGTATTGTTACAAACAAAACTTGATTTTTCCTTTCCAGTGATTGAATCTGAAATAAATTGTTCGTTCAAACTTTAATGACTGTATATCGATGTGATTCGAAGAGTTTCTAATGCTGAATTTTCAATGAATAATTGATGACGAAAGGTCACACTTACGTGTTATGAGATTTTCTTTGTCGCATATATATGAGTGGAAAGTACACAAATGAAATTATTTCCAGTGAAAGGGAAAAACTAACATTGATGGGACGTTCATGAATGAACAAAGAACAAACAATGAACTAGGGACAGCTGAGACGCTATAGTTATACTAATAAAATCGCATATGTTTTGAAATGTGTCTCTTCCGTCTATTCATTCATCCACAATTCACATTCAAAGGACTCTTTTTGTGTACGTAACTTCTATTCTTTGCCTATCTTTTGTTGAATTAAATTCGTAATTTCTGGCAAAATATAGATAAATTTGCTTAACTGTTTAAGGATTAGAGTAACGCGTAAAGTCTATAGTATGAAAGACTAAATTCAGTTTCATTCAGCTATACTTTCATTCCATACTTTATGGGAACCGTTTTCATAGCAACAACAATTATTCCTTCCGAGTTATGACCCGACACGAGTTAGAGACTTATGATTTTTGGATGGTTAAAAATCTATGAGGGGCTTCAATACTAGTGTAACTGAGAGAGTAGTTGAGAGCTATGAATCCTAGAGAGATGCAAGTCACTAAGTCTTCTCGTAGTGGGAATCCAGAAGATTTATCAAAGCTCGTGAGTCGAGAGATAGTAATCGTCGTTACTTATGACTGGGGAATTACTAATGCGCGAATTATTCCAGAAAAATACGAACTTGTTACAATAAAATGTTAAACCTAATTCGTGAAGGGACCTACATTATCGCCACTTTCCTATGATGAATGTCCTATGGTTTATTAGTGCATAACGTCCGTGAGTTCAAATTTTTGTGTTGACTAGTTGGGTCTAATGAAAGAGAATAGACCCAATCTTGTACACAAGATTCTCCGCATTCTCTGGCATTCACATACGTATTCTTACCCGGCCACAGACGTACCAACTTATCATTTTTCCGTCTGACAATAGTTTTTTTTTGGCGAAAACTTCATTTTTCTTGTGGGTCGCTAAAGCATCACGTGTATTAAATAATATTCTCTCTTGTTGATACACTCGATATGGGCGACTTGCCTAGTCACAAGAAAGACTTAATTGGGAATGCTGTCCCCTAAACCTCTTGTCTAACAATGACTTTATTTCCTCCTTTTCTGAACTTTTTTTATTATGTTCCTTTGACCATCTTGAATTTGATTTTATCGAAAAGGATAATTCGATCGTCTAAATTGGAGTGTTGAGAACAAATTACTGAGAACTACTTTCGACTGATCCGGCCAAAAACCCTATTAATTCCAATTTTACCATGTGTGACGTACGACTGGCAACACTGCAAAGGTCAACAAATGTTTTGTTTCTGTGTCTGAAATTAATTATACTTCTTGTAGTCAGAACTGACCAGCAAAACGTTTCTGTTGACTAAGTCTCGGCTATGAAGTTCCACGGTCGCCCGTAAAGTTGAGGTTCTCGCATAATCATCCAATAAACTAACGTTTTCGTGCGGCTAATGATACGTTCCTCGTCATAAACTCACACTGTGTGTACGCATTCCAGTGAAAGACAGTGACAGTTGAAACCGCCAAAAATTCACGAAGGATTTTTTGAGAACATGTTTCAAGTAATTTTTGGACGCTGTAAGCGGAATTTCATTGCGAGGAGACATTAGGAGGGCTTGGCGAGATTGGTACTCTTCTTAGACTCCAGTCACTGCCAGGACTCTTAGTTGCTTTGCCTCATTCGCCAGCCTTACCCTTCGGCTGGTTTGTGGTCTGAAAGTTGACTCACTGATGTGGCTAGATCCTATTTTAACTCTATATGAGTAAAATGATCCGGACTATACAACTTAAGCTTTCGGGCTATAGAGTGAACAAGGCCGACAGAAGAATTGGTGGTGCGATGCCGCTGAGAGTTGCCAGTTTTTCCCGGCTTTTATTTGGATTGATCGCAAAGACAACATACATGTATTTTATGTTGTGCAGAACTCTTTGCAAAGCGACGATATGGTCGCTAGTGTCGGGTTGTTGTGATATTCAGTGGTGTGTCATCGTCTGGACAGGCTGTCATTTCACTTTTTGCACCAAAGGCCCTCGTCTCAAAGGTGGCTCGTTCGTCAGTCTAATTTGGAAGTGAGGGCTTTTGGGCTAAATAGTGGGAAAGTTTGGCGGTTGGCGCGCTGCTGAGTGAACGGGCTAGTCATATGAAATATGAGACTGGACCAGGTCCATATCAAGCGGAATGTAAATCACAGGCTTTGCCAATCTCAATGACGTCTGTGATTCGGGCGACAATGTTGCCTTACTCGCTATTATTATTGTAAGGCCTAAAGGGTTAGACGCAGATGACCTCCCAGTGGCTTTCTGGCAATTACAGTGTAATGAAGCGAGGTTCACGCCAGTCACTCTCTGCTTTCTGCCCTAAAAATTAGCTGATCATTTTGGTAACTAATCATACGGATCAGTTTGCTCGCCTGGAGTGGTTCATGTAGAGCGTAAGGTAATAGGTTGAGAAGGAGATTTTAATGATGACAGGGTAGCACAAAGGATCCCATGATCTGTGTGTTGTGTATTGATCAGAAATGATAACCCTAACTGATGAAGTCTAATGTGTGATGTAATACCGTAAGAATGAAACACTCAACGAATTCGTCCAATTATTATCGATAATGGAATTTCTAATTGTAATTTGCGTTCTATTATCTTCTTGGCTTTATCGTTCCGTAAATAAAATTAGAATAGCTCTGCACACTTCAGTTAATCCTACGTTCCAACTATCACGAAACATTTTCATAAAATACTAAGTGCTCTCTGCATGTAGCGAAACGTTGCGATATCTTATTTTAACATACAAATTGAATATCATAAAAAAAAAATTGTATATCACCATCGAGTGGATGGGAAACTTATGAATAAATTTATAAACCGTTTCTGGGTGGATGAAAATGCAAACATAAATTGGAAAAGTCATCATCACATATACGGTTTGCAGTGTAATGCATAAAATTAATATTTTAAAAGTAGTTAGACATTTCTGAAAACGGATGGTAGATGCGAAGATGGGAGCTTGTTTTATTTCATTAAAATTTTGTGCAACGATATGATGGAAGTATTACCACTTTCAGACATAGTTTGACTGAAACAAAATTGATTGTGGTGAGCTCCTTAAGTTATTAAGCTCGTGCAGTATACAGCACTGACAGGGGATATGAAATTCAGTTTGTCCGTATGCACAGAGCCAATGATAATACAACATCCTATATAATCAACTTATCATCGAGTTGGACAAAAATAACTTGAAATAACTGAATTTCTCACAGATGAATGAACATAGATTTAAAACACAGAACTAGGGGATTCATGGTTGAATACAGACTGACAATGGTAGTCTAACATACAACGAATGACACAATCTATTTCGACCAGTAGTTTTCCCGAAAAGAATGTGTCATTAGTGGTATGCTTGTTTGTGTTCAGCTATTAGAGCACGGCTTCGTCAGCCTACCGATGCACGAGAGCTTGGATCACCACTTGCGAAAATAGCCTAGTACCATGTCGATGTTTCCATTTAACTATGTAATTATAGTTGAATGTCGTCCCACCTGACAAATGAGGACGCAAGTCAATCAAAACATCATCTCAATCAATGGGTAACGTACCAGCAAACTTACGAACTATAATTGGTTTTATGCGTTGTACTGTAACAGTCATTGTTTGAGACCTTGAGATAATGCCAAGCCAATCCCGCCCTACTGTCAGTAGCGACCTAATTGTAAACCGAAAGTAAGGGAACGAATTCGACGATCTATCAAAAACAAGAACTTCACAGGCGAGAAATTGAACTGATTTATCATCTGTTGTCGACACACCGGTGTTAATGTCGGGCATTTAGACCAGAGCAACCTCGGAATGGTATTTATAATTATATTTCCGGTATGTATGAGAGTAACTTACAACATGTGTAATGATACATACTGCATGTTTCTGAGAACACTGTTTATTGCATAAATATCCAAGTCAATACATGCTGCACGTTACTCTCATGCCTTACGTAACCCATCTTCTCAATGCAGTTGCGACAACGATCACAGACGTTGCTTCGCTAAATTCGGTTAGGTAAAACTAGTGACGTCGTTGTAGATGATATTAGATGCTGCGAAAGTAATTCATTACATGAGGTAACAATTTTGTGATAACCGGACTCACAAGTCCCTTTCCTGAGCAACAAGCTCAACAGCTGTACTTGTCGAAAGACAGTAATCGAAGCAATTTGCTCTAAGAGACAGCAGTGAGTATCCCCTAGTTGTTTCCGAAATAATGAATTACGTAGCAGCATTAAGTGTATTCTGGTTTATAGATTGCCTCATGTGAAAGTTGACTATCACAAAGGGATTCACGTGAAATTATTCGAAAATATTCTTCATGTGATGGATGATTTTCGCATGGAGCGAACTATCATGCAATCGTATACTTTCTCATGGGGCAGGTAATGAAAGGTTCGGCAAATTGGATTCTTTAAGGCTTATCTTTATAAAAGAAGTACTGTGACACGACTTGAATATGGCGCTACATAATACATAAATTGTATGCAAAAATTTGTAGAACCATATTGACCGGAGTATAACACCCTCTAAATGCTTTGTGCATTTAAATGGAATACTTGTTACCTTGATTCTCAGCTGTGAAAACTAAGAGATGGTGCCACGGAAAAGAAAGTCAGGCTACCACAGTCTAATGTAAATTGATATGCAAGTTTCAGTCACAGATTACCTTGGATGCTGCGAAAGTAATTCATTATACCAGGCTACAAGTTTTGTGATAAAATCAAACTCCCAAGTCTATTTTTGAGTAACTTGCTTCGGTAACTGTTTTGTCAAGTGTAGTTCTAAACCTCACCGTCGGCTACGATATACGAAAAACTAGGCCCCACCATTTGGGCGGGTCAGGTCCCTTGACTTTTCTAAATGTATTTTTGATCAATTTAATTTTCATTTTTTATTGTTAAGCTTCAGAAGCATCACTGATTCCAGTTTTTTTTCAGCTGTATTTGTCAAATTTAATACATTATCGTCTATCTCGTGACACGTTTACTATAATAATGACTCCACGCAAATAACAGTAAATTGAGTTCTCAATTTTCTTAGAAATTTTCAATTTTCAACATTTTCAATCAACCGTAAATAAAATATGACTCGTGTATGACTTCCCACTCGTATGAGCTGTCCATTATTCTGTTTGAATGCCTCTTTGTTACATCAGAGTAGATGCGAAGTATGTCTTGTGAATGTAAGTAAACGAGGACTTTTTCACAAAATAAAAATGTGCGATAGATGTTCTTCTCTTACACTTTTGTACAAATCAGTTTACCAATATTTTCGGTAAATTGGTACCAATTTCGACTCTATAATGGTAAAGGGATTTAAAATATTTGTAAATGGAGAAATTTATTGGTAGACCGAGAAAACAAATAATCCCTTGAATATAATTTCCCATTCACAAAACCTTCAATCGTGAATAAAATATCACGAATCGTGTGAATTGCGGCCCTCGCTTCGCTCTGGCCGCAAACTTCACACTCGTAACATGCTTACAATATTCTCTTCGAACAAATATGCGTCAGACGAATGGCTCGCGATTAATATAATAGCTTCGCGCTGTGGGATAGTGCTAATGTTGAAAATAGTCCGTTGCGCAATTGTAACGTTAAAAAGCACTTCGCATATGTCAGAGTCACGGATGTTTGCAAAAATTTATGCAATCAACCTTAACATTCTTAAAGAATATTTCAGACTCATCATGAACAGATTCATCATATTAAGGTTGATTGCATAAATTTTGCAAACATCCGTGACTCTGACATATGCGAAGTGCTTTTTAACGTTACAATTGCGCAACGGACTATTTTCAACATTAGCACTATCCCACAGCGCGAAGCTATTATACTAATCGCGAGCAATTCATTGGATCATTTATTCGGGGGCCATTTGAAAGCTGCATTTTTTACGTTACAATTTGGCAACGGGCTAGACGCAAATGCACAATGCACGGACTGGCACAACTATGAATAAAACATTCGGACACATTTATTCAACAACCAAAACAGCAACTCCTTTCTCTTTAAATTAATAGGGAAAGCACAGACGAGACCGTCAAACACAACGCTCCTTTCCCTTTCATTATTTACTGAAGATCATGTGTAAATCTCTTCGATTCATTTTAATTCCATGTTTAAAAAAAAATTAGTTGAGATAATTCATCTTATATTCCCTGAAAAAATGTAACTTTTTTATTAAAATTTCTTACACTTTTTAATCAAAGTGTAATTTGATAACAGGCGTAAGATGCTGTTGTTGACAGACAACTTGATAGTTAACTATCAAATTTGTTGGTCAACTATCAAGTTGTTAGTCAACTATCAAGATATTAGTAGTTCACTAGCAAGAGATATTTACACGTTAAAGGCTGGGCATTAGAGATGAGCGGGCCGACGTTTTTTCAATACCCGACCCGACCCGGCCCGATCCAATTTTTTGAACCCGAGCCCGACCCGACCCGAGACTTTTCTCTTCACGGCCCGACCCAACCCGACCCGAAAAAAACATCGGCCCGACGTGACCCGACTTTTTTTTACTATAAGAAATTTAATGAAAAATCATTTTCTACGCATAAAGGCTTTGCAATAATCTTATACGCGAAGTAAAATAATAAAATAAGTTAGTGTTTCATGCTTTATAGGCTTTTATTGGCTTACTTTAAATTTGTATTTCTAAGTCGGGCCGGCCCGAATTTTTGTTTTCAAAGCCCGACCCGACCCGGCCCGAATGAATTTTCAAAACCCGGACCCGAACCCGATCGGGCCGGGTCGGGTCGGGTCGGGCCGATGTATTTCGGGCGGCCCGCTCATCTCTACTGGGCATCGAATGATGAAATTATTCTTCCTACTAGTTTCATGCACATCGAAAACAAACTTATATGATTTACCCACACTACCAAACAAAATAAAATTTCATCAAAGTAATCTTTTTTAATTGAGGCTATGATCAACAGTGTAAAATCCCGTTTTTCTCGGATAGCTTCCAGATCCTTAGTCCTACATAGCCTCAGGATTCTAATTCGGCGTATTTAAAAAAAGAATCATCCAAATTGGTTGAGAATTACCCTCAACGAAAAACTGTTACTCACATTTAACGTTTTTCATAGCATTTCATACATTTTCAATCACAGTGAACCTTTTTGTTACCCACATTTTTCGGTATTTTCAGTCAAGGGAATAAAGACAGTTACCGAAGATTGTCGCTCAAAAATACAAGAACAAGTTCGCTTTTATCACAAAATTGTTTCCGAATTAATCAATTAATGGATTACGTAGCAGCATCTAATGTATTTTGTTTTACTGTCTACTATAAGCGAAAGTTGAATTTCACCTAAAAATTCACGAAAAATGAATCGAAAATATTTCATAATCGATTATTTTCGCAGGGGCCAAATTGCTGTGTAATGTTCTACTTTCGCCGGTCATTCGTTAATCTTTTTAAAATACAAGCAATAGAACATTGATGGAATCGACAGTTACGCTGCGCTTCTCATTGTTTAGCTTGTGGTGAATATCGGATGGAAATGAAAAACGCAGCATAGTTGTCAATCCCACCAATGCTAAATTGCTGGTGTGTTACCTAGGTACCTTACACCAATTTAAAATGCTAACTGATATTGATTGTACGGCTTGTTACAGTACATTAAAGTACAGTATGTGAAGGCATCATTAAATACGAGATATAAGAAAAATGATGGGTAAAGCTTCATCGCTGCGACTATAAAATGTAACATTACCTCATTGTGTTGAATGAAATCAATAAATTTTTCGCTGAATTTTTCCAACTCAGTTACATCATCAAGGTAATATTTTGTGACGCAAAAAAGAGCCGAAAATAAAACACCCTACTCACCTTTGCATCTTTGGCATAATAAAGTCTATGGCCCTTTAACCTAAAATAACGACGTCGCCATCTTTGGAATGACCATGTCTGTTTCAGCAAATATCCCTCTTTGGTTGTAGCCTGAAAATAAAGTAACATAATAACAATGTTAGATCATAAAACTTAACAAACACACAAAAAAAAGGCCAAATGAAACACACAGAAGAAAAAAGACATGATGTCGTCAACGAACATAAAAACCATAAAAAAAATCCAACATTTTCTCCGTCTCCGTTGTTTAGATGGATGTAAACCAAATCGTATACCCAAACACTGGTTACCATCCACTGTATACACATAGCGTAAAAGTTTTACCTTAACATTATTCGATTTTAGGTTATGTAAAAGCACCTGTGGACTTGCTTCAAGGTTACAAGCGATGCATGAAGCTTGGAGGGTTGTTCGTTAGTCATTATGAGATATGGATGAATGAGTGTACGTATATCCATATATACCCAAGTGAAGGTAAATGCTTTTCCACCACCACCGTTTGCGCCATTTACAGAAAACACATGGAGGAATGGTGGGTCGGAAAATAGACGGGAAAAGAAAGAGTGGAAATAAGGCGGTGTGTATAAGGATATGCATAACGTGACTAAATGGAATCGCTTCAAACGTCTGTAATGGTATTCGTGTGTTATTAAAATACTTTTGTGTTTATAGCGTAGATGACATCGTTTCGGTTACAGCGAGGGTTGATAGGTATGGAGAAAATGGAATAAGGACAGATTTAATGCAATAAATTCTGAGTAAAATTGTGTGAGAATGTTGTACGTTTGCTGTGATTATAGACATTGGTGTAGACGATAATTGAGGAAAGCTTTGATGGAGTACACCGCATCGTATCGTCACATGTGAAAGAGTAGTAGAATTTAGAAAAAAAAAATCAATTTCGCTAATGTTGTTGGCGCTAATTAAAGCGAAATGAGAAGTCACACTCCTCAAATTCTATATTATCTTTTGAAGCTTAGGTATCATTCATGAAGTATGTCACGTGTGACTACTATTTTCATCTCTTTCTATTACGTTTTCAACCACATCTTGCAACTCCTTCGCACGCGTGACATACTGTATGGATGAACCCTTAAGACTTTCGACGAATTGAGTATACTAATAACCAAAACGTTGAACTGAACAAGTACACTGAACACTGACAATGTGTAATGCATTTCATATCGGCTAAGCTTGGGTCTTGGCTGATTATCTTATCTAAGAGTCAAATGCCCCCCCGGTCGTTATCAATGTATTCACGTGTTCGTTAATCAATCAAAATTAATGAAAAGAGTTTGGCGTTAATCTCTTGCCGTAATCTCGTAATTTATTGCAATGAAATAGTTATTTGTAGACCGAGGGGGAAAAAGTTTATTTTCAATGAATTGAGACAAAAAAGACTGCTCATGATAATGGCGCAGCCAGTAAAAAATCGATCTTTTCATAATCACAATAAATAAAAATCATCAATCTTCATCAGTGTTCCCAAAATGCAGGCTGAGTTTCCAAGTTGTATTGCGATTGAAATTCTTTGTAACAGATAATCCTTTGATTTGACCTCACCCGTAGCCCTTTTCATTAATGAACCCAGTTTGTCGATAAATTTCTTTGTCTCTGGGCCCATACAGCCTAAAGTCTCAAACGCAATGAGAGTTCGAAAATAATTCTGTTTCAAAGAAATATAATGGTTATGCTTATGTCCCTCAGCTTTGTATGCAATTGAGCGCGCTTTCTTTGATGAATCATTAATGAATGATGCAGCCATGGTATCCCGGACGGTAACATCCCACAAGAGTGATCTCCCATGACTCCATGAGCGGGGAAAAGGTTCATTTCGAAGGAAATTCCTACTTTCTACCAAAACGTTTTTCGCAACAAAGGTGCCCGAAGTTTCAGCTGAGGTAAGAAAATTACTATTTTCTCGCCTGTATTTATTGTCAGAAAATTCGTTCTTCCATTTGCAGTGTATTGTCAGCACTGTCATGCACGATAATAATTTCAAAACAATCACCTGACAAAGTGTAATCAACTCAATTCAATTTGAATACCATCATGATCATTGGTTCTTCAATTGGTTGCTTGCAGCCAAGCGACAGAATATTTGAAAGCTTTCTGTTCATTTATGTCACTTTGAAGTACTATATCATCGAAAACTTGTTTGAAAATTACGCTTTGCTCAAGAGGTGGACCTTACGCAGATCGCTGGGTCTACAAAATGTTAGTACGATTTGAGTAGAAGTTTCGTATTGAAATGTTGTTAGAGCTAACGACATTTTTTACGATATCATGGACTGATGAGGAATGGTATTTTTGAACTACATATTAATGCAAAACGTCGACAAACGTATCTAATTTTCTCTCAGAACGAAACAGTTGTCCCACTTCTTGGTGTGTAGGGATTCTACGAAAAACACTCCAAAAAATCTAGTACAGTTACCGTTCAAAAGTTCATTTGAAAATGATTTTTCACAATGCAGGTGAGAAAATATAGTAATTTTCTCGCTTCAGCTGAAACTTCGGCAGCCGTTGTGGTGAAACACGTTTTGTTTTCACGGGAAAAACTAGAAAATTTCACAAACAACACCATTGAAATGAAACTTCCAATTTTTATTTCTCTCGGTGAACCAAATAGCTACTTTTGAAGTTGATTCGTGTGCTTGGCATATAACTCGAAAAATTGACGGTTTTTTCTCTCACACAATCGATTGATATGATGAAGTATGACCTTTTGATTAAATTTCTTTGATAAATAACGACGCGTGTCACAGAACAGTAAACAAATAAAACAATAAAAAAAAGCCCAACCGAAACAACATCACTATCCCCAATTGTAAAATTCCCCGAAATAGACTCTGTATGTCAACAATCCAAGTGTTTCAATCAACCGTACAAAACATCGTGACGACAATAAATTTTAACCTACACAAAACACACTCATGTAACGGCATACACAGCGGAGCATCTCAAACACATAAAATAATTATGTTTTATGATTTCGTCAACTCCGAACGGAATACAGATTGCTTCATACATGAATACACATCCCCATATATGCACACATGCTCTACACACCACGCAACTCTCATATAATTTTATTATCAATTTGACGGAGTTTTAATATCCTCCTGTCTATCAAAAGTTTCCAGGCTTGGGGAATGTTTCCATGTAAACGTTAAATGGGATAGTTTACCGTTGCGTTAAAATTGCTTGTGGTTGATGTGGTTTACACGAAAGTGATTTGGTTTCTTCTGGATTCATGTGAATACTTAGAGACTTTGAGACATGTACACCGCGGGTAGGCTATATTGATAGAAGAATAACAGATTGCACAAGAAAGGATGATTGGTATTAGCAAAGAACAATGACCAGAATATGCCCCTTGTGCATATTTTGCTTTGTATTCTAAATAACACTGAAGTTTCGACGACAAGTCAATTTTTCTTCATTAAGTCGTCGTTTTAACCATTTTGGATTCAGGTATAATGGTTTTACCAAATATTAAAGAAGTGTAGAAACGGTGAGACTAGTCGTCGTTTCATGAGGTAACTCACCGTTCCTTCAGTAAGTCTGAGAATCGAATTTCAACGTTTATAGTTTGTGTGAAGTTCACACTTTATACATTTGTAATTTCGATTATAAAATTGAATTGAATCAGAATCAGAAGCATGGTGCTATTTTAAGCTAATAACAACTCGATTCCAATTAGAGGCTAATGAATGCTGACAAAAATAGCGGAAATAATTCCGAGAATATTCCATCAACAACCATAGACATTATTAAAATTTGAAAATAATAATCTGCCTCTGCAGCGTATTACTATCACAATACGGATATAGGATACACAACGAACTGCGTAGTAATTAAATCGATGTATTTTAAAAAGCCCAGCCCATAATTCAGAAAAGGGGTAGGGCGAATGTAAACCGATCTAAATTGAATATTATTTCGTTGGAAATGTTTTTAATAAAATTGTTCCATTTTGAATGGCATACCATAAGCCACCCGCTTGTGCATATTATTTTTGAATGGAATTATTGAAATATGTAACACAATATCGTAGCTCTGTAAAATGAAAATTTATTAATGTTTTAATGTAATTCAGGTATGTTCCATGGCATTGGTTGCATATATATCAATTTTCTAAATAATTTGCGTTCAATTATTTCCATTCGCAGTTTTTCGTACAATTATAAGGTCGTAATTCATGTATGAAAGAATCGAATTTTAGGCTTTTAAGGTTAATCAAAAAGTACTTTTAAGATCAGTCAAAAAGTCGTACTTTTGTTCCGAGTAGGTAGCAAAGTTGATTTTTCAGCCCCAAAACCAACCCATTTTTTCAGCTATAAAGCCCTAAGTTTTACAAACGAAATTCGACTGAAATAATGAAATGTGAAGGATTGTGTTGGACTTTGTAAAATTGACGTAAAAATGTTTTTGCTTCTGTTTGAAGTAACGGAGGTTATTTTGCAAATCTTATTATTTTAGTCTTTAACTTAATAGTTTGTCGATTATTCCCATCAATTTTTTCATATTTTTATCGATGCAGAATGTAATTCCGCGTAAAAATGTGTTCTACGATATGCCCGAAAACGCTTCGTCTTTTTTTATAAAGTCCATATGCGATTATGCTTTCTTGAGACTATTTTATGGATTACCATTTTTAATCGATCGATAGGTTTATTCTGATTAAAACATTGTTCCACAGTACGCCGCTTAACAATGTACCTCTGATTTTACACCGCTCCTTGAGAATCTCAAATCTGGACAATCCATGGCATTTATAAACAAGAATAGACCGGCTGAAGCCTTGTGAGGTCTTTTTTCATTTTTTTTCAATTTCTATTTACTACTAGCTTGGTACTCATTCAAGTACCACTTTGGTATTCAACTACCAAATTTTGGAATTATAAATAGGCAAGCGAGCCGATTAATTTCATCAGTCGGTGTGCAGCTCTCAAACAGTAAACATATCTACAACATCCGTATTAGTCAACTACCACGTTGGTAGTCAACTACCACGTTGGTAGTCAACTACCACGTTGGTAGTCAACTACCACGTTGGTAGTCAACTACCACTTTGGTAGTCAACTACCACTTTGGTAGTCAACTACCACTTTTGTAGTCAACTACCACTTTGGTAGTCAACTACCACTTTGGTAGTCAACTACCACTTTGGTAGTCAACTACCAAATACTCGATTTATAGATAGGCAAGCAGGCAGAGTAATTTCGTCAGTCGGTGTGCGTCTCTCGAGTAAGAAACATCTTTGCTGCTATATAGTTTGGGGGTCTAACTACCAACAACTACCAAACTTTCAAATTGCAATGTCTGCTATGAGCGATCGGTTACCTGATAACAAATAATAATTGATTTGCCTGGTGTTGGTTTGCTCATAGTAGCATTGCAATTTACCACCGTGGTAGTCAACTACCAAATATTTGTGTTATAAATAGGCAAGCAGGCAGAGTAATTTCGTCAGTCGGTGTGCGTCTCTCGAGTAAGAAACATCTTTGCTGCTAAATATTTTGGGGGTCCAACTACCAAACTTTCAAATTGCAATGTCTGCTATGAGCGATCGGTTACCAGATAACAAATAACAATTGATTTGCCTGGTGTTGGTTTGCTCATAGTAGCATTGCAATTCTAACTTTTATCAATCACATTTGATTTGTGACACAGACGGACGGACGGACGGACGGACAGATGAAGTGCCCACAATAGGTCTTTTTTTCCTATGGAAAACGGTGCGTTTTCGAGGCACGCCGTAGAACAATTGTTTACTCAGTTCTGCATCGATAAAAAGTATTTAAAAAAAATATGCGAATGATCAACTCCTGCATCTATACATGTCGTCGGCCCAGTATCAGAAGAATAATTATCTGACAATGGTTATTGGTGAATCATAAGAAAATCAGAAATTTGGACTGAAAATCGACGTATGGAGAAACGATACATTTTTGCATTAAAACAATAAAACTAAAAATGGCAACATTAGGAGTCAATTTGTCAAAAATTCGAACAAGTTAAAAACAAGCCTTCGGCGATTTTTGGAGGGTTATACAGTAATTGAATCAGGGGACAATAAGGACTGCGTTTATTCGAACGTGGAATGAATTGAACACTGGGGCCTGATGGTTAACTGGATCGAATGTTTCGACTAATAATAATAATCGACTGAAGAAACAGATTGAAGATCGTTTTGTGTCGTCGGAGAAAATTGACGAAGAAATCAATGTCAATATGCAGGAAAGCCAAGTATCAAGGACTTCAACATCAACACGGAATACGTATCGGTGATTGAATAGAGGGATTCTTCTGAAAAACAGACGTCCGAAATCGGACGCATTTTCTATTGGAATTTTTTATAAGTACCTAGAAAGATATTCGACCCCAGAAGCCACTTTCAAAAAAATTCTTCGAAGCTTTCGTGGCTGGTATGAGGTCATCAAAAACCGAAAACTGACACTTTTCCAACAATTTCTCCAGTTACACGAGCCGTACAGGATCGTGTGGGGTGTCATTAGAAAGGTAATTGCACGTACTTACGGGGCAAATAGGGTCTTAGTGGGTTTGAAATTCATCTGAGATATGTACAGTTGAAGGTTTCAACCGAAAAATGACTGAAAACTTACACTTTTTTTACAGAAATTTCTCGAGGTACACGGAACGTGCATGGTTGTGTGGGGTGTCATTAGAAAGGTAATTGCATGTACTTTCAGTACAGAACAGTATGTCTAGAAAAGTCTTGTTGCATCAATGAGAAACATTAGTCGTGTTCTCCAAATCCCTAGTGTACTTCCTCGCGCATTCACACATAACTGTAACTCTCGTCGCATCATTTATGTGTACAATCGTTTTCCCTTGAAACATCCATACACGTGTTGTACCCTCCAGCACCAAGTTTCTCGTATGAAAATGCCATTTCGACATTTATAAAAAAAAACGAAATAGTTTGACACCGTGTGTTGTGTACTTTGTACGAATATTTTCAAGATGACTTTGAAAACAAATATCCACTTTCAAGGGAAACTCATATTTCTCCACCGACGACGACGACGACGTTTCTTTGATGTATAAATATTTGAAAAGGATTGTGAGTTAATTGAAAATGGAAGCTCATACAATTTTCGTTATGCGATATATTTCAAACTTTATTCAACTTAAATTGAAATTTTCTTCGGCGACATCACTAGATGATAGGGATCATAATTATTTTGTATGCTGAGTATGTCATTGTCATTTATATACACAGCAAGTTTTGTATATATACATTTTTAGAAACTAACGTATTGTTCGCATTTTATACGTAATTCCTAGATTGAACATCTTTAATATTTTCTTAGTTATTCGATGTGCTCATTGTTGTATTCGTTACATACAAAATTCTGTAGGGTAAGCGTAAAAATCCACGGACAAGCATGAGTCCTCAGACAGTCTATTGTACTTTCATTCTTTGACTGTTTTAAGAATTAAAGAACAATATGTGCCCGAGAATTGGTACGTTTACCCTACACACTGAAAAACTTCGTTATCGTTTTCGCTTATGTGATAAAAAAGAGTACACACTTGTCACTATCAGTCTCGGCAAGCCTCGTCTTCTTCGTCACAAGTGTGTAATATATATTGTTCCGGATTATTGCCCGGATTATTGGTTCATAAGAGTAGTCGTCCGTCCCGAGTTTCGTGTATGTACATACAGCCCGCTGCCAACCTTGTAGCGCTAAAAAACCCTCGGTTCCACTTTATCGAACTAATGCTAAGGAGAGAAAAAAAGAAATTCCAACAAGAGCGAAGTTTTGCGAATCGTTATAGTAGGAATTTCCTATCTCCTTCCAGGAACCATGTACGGTGTGTATGGTGTGATTAACCATTTTTCTTAGCAAAACAAAAATTTCAATAGATTAAGTTTGACTAGTGGATCGCCACCGGTTTTCAGTGGGTTTTGATCGTTTTGATTTTTATTTTTAACACTTTGCCACGCGTGCTGTTGTCAAAATCAAGTTTTTTTATAGGAGGGTTACGTAGATTGCTTGTTGAAAAAGGACTTCACCTTGCACAGATTTAATACCTTGGACAGTATCTGAAAATAGGTTGTGAAAATTGTTATCGTCACTACCGCAAATTCAGCGATGGCACTGCCAATTGCCTTCGAGTCGACCTTTTGAGATACGAAGTTTAAAAACCCTCATTTGTTAGGAAATTAAATTTACCCCTGAAACCCCGTGCTTCTATCTACGTAGTAAACACATACTAGGCGAGCCAATCTTAATCTATTCGTTACACAATTTTTCAAAACAAAAAAATCCTATTTTCTTCCCTGTCAAATCAAACGGGGAGAAAATCGACACTTTCTCACCTGAACTGTAATCAGACGAAGCGTGAAGAAAACGTTTTATGGCTTTTTGAGTGGAGAAAAAAAGGTTAATCACATCGAACATGGAAATAGTAATTTGTAGTGTGAGTCACGAGTCACCCGAGAAAATGAAATTTCCTACGTTTTTCCCGAGGTCAACACAACATTATTCTCAATTAGGGCTTCCGAAGCTTCAGCGGAAGAGAAAACGACTAGTTTTGAAACGTTGAGCTCTGACGGTATTTTCTTGCATTTTCCCTAATGAATTACATCAATTCGGATACCCTCTGACCTCTATTTATGACAGTGTAAATGGAAACTCCATTCTTTCTTTAATAAAAATATGTTTTTATTCACAACAATCGAAGTAATTGGGTTGTGATATACTCGTGAAAAATCATACAAAATCTCTCCGCTCTCAAGCTATTAATAAACCATCAAAGGAACTTTATTTTTATTGTATAAAACTGAAGTACGTAAAATGAAACACCATTGAATGCAATTCCAACTGTAAAAATACGGCCTCAGCCTCCATGTACCCTATATTGTTAAAGGAAAATATAATTTCCCATACAAAGCGTATCATAACAATGTACAAAGGCAGAAACGAGAAAAAGAAGAAACGTTTCACTACACTGTTGTGTGGCACGTGAAATTAGTCCAAAGAGTTGCTGTTTTGTTATACAAATGTAAAATATATACAAAAGAATATTACGAAAATTGCCAGGCCCGAGTATATACATAGGCAAAGGAGAAAAAGCAATTTTTCATCGGAGATTTTCTTTTTAGACGGGAAAAAAATATCCATTAGTTTTACGGCTGTATTGAAATTGATGGAAGAAGAAAATCAATCAGAAAAAAATACAAAGAAATTTTTTACCGATTTTCAAAGAACAACAAGATGGAAATTAGGGTGTATCGATTTTCATCGGTTTTTCTTTTTGTTGTATTTGCTTGAATTTAAATTTTGTTTTTATTCGCTCATTCATTCGCATGTTCTTCTTCAGACTAATTTACACAGAATTTACCGTGGGTATAATGGAATTTCATATTTTACAGCCCTAGGGTTGAAAAGTAGTTCTTTGTTTTGTAGTCTGTGTGTAAAGCTGTGTACTGCATAACGGGATAATATAAGTGAGTACTCAAATTGTATGTGTGTTTATTGTCATCGGCTTCGCTTCAATCAATTCTGAAGAGGCTATATAATTTGCAACTGGGCCATGGACCATGGATTGAGCTAGATTATGTGCACCGGTTAGTTGTTGTTCATCGACTAGGTGTGAAAACAATGAACAAAGGTATTGGTAGCTTGATTTCCTATGGAAATTCAGTCAATCTTAAGGGCTTTAAGTTAATTTTGGGACCTAAAAGAAAACATCACGAAACCATAAGACATGTGTAAATTAACTGTAAATTTCTCTCCTGTTAGGCATACACTATTATCTGATGGGCTTATTTGCCAATCAGATAATAGTATTTAAATGCGTCGAAACCGTACTGCTCATGTTTCAAGCGCTTATTTCGACTCTCTCAGCATGTAATGGTACATGTCTAGGGAAAAGTGAAAAGTAGGGTATTCGTGTGAATTTTGTGGATCCGAGGCGTGGCCTAGGATCCTAGGCGTGGCCACGCAAACGAGTTGGAATTTCTTATTTCACGCAAAGGTGAAACCAGCTTTTTTTCATGGTATAATCAACCGTTTTCTCTCCACGAAAAACATCAATTAGCCATTCCATTTATGAAAACGAAAACAAAGTGACACTTCGAATGAGAAAAGCTTTATTTTCTCCCCACGGGAAAGTGCTGCACTTTTCTTACTAGAAATGGCATTCGACCAATCGTCAAAAAACACAAATTTCTCTTGGCCTATGGAGGGGAGGAAATAAGGTTGTTCACATCGCAAGCAAACAAAAAATATTTCGAAAATTGAGCCACCCTAATGGAAAGCGAAAAGATTTTTTTTTCGTTGGTTTTTTTTCTTAGATAGATCGACCTTTTCCTTCGGTTCTCTTTTTTAATTTATGTTTGTAAATTATTACAATTTTCTTTTCTGCTTTTAAACAATTGTCGGGGCTATAATTAACATTATAATTTTATGATTCGGAATATTTCAAAGAATATATTCCACGATATATACGATTAATGGTCCACTAGTAATTCCATTATTAGAATTACTCGTCGTATTAATGCGATCGGTGGGCTGTGTGCTTATAAAAAGAGGAAAAGTGTTTGTTTGTTTTGTAATAAATTTGTGGAAATTTGTAAATGTGCGTGCGGTTAAAATCGTTTTTTTTGTTGATTGTGTCTCTTCGGTCGGTATCTGTTTCATATCATACCGGAGTGGACGAATATTTATGTTTAAAAAATTAAAATTTTCCAAACTTACCAAATTGTTGATATTCTTTGTAGACAATCGACGGTGAAATATTCTAGCCGGTTCCACTTCATTTTCACTTTCAGATGATTCTTCGGTGATCGGCACTCTTTGTAAATTTATCGACATCACAATCGTACAATACCACAAACACTTTCTACGGAACCGAACAAAAGCTTTTCGTACGGACACAGAATCATGTGCAATAAATCGGAAAAAAATTACCCGATAAAATGGTTCAATTCAACATTTTGCGCTCGGAAAACACACTACACACTGGCTGTTCTACAATTAAACAAAATGAAGAAATTGCACTGAAACGATTCCGATTTGCACCACCCCGATAGAAACAAATTGTCCATTAGCACACGTCAAGCTTTTTTCACGTATCCGCCATATTTGAATTTCTCCGTGAAGCAAAGTCAAAATGTTGTGTGTCCTGTCTCTAGTTCTTCGTAGCGATAGAACATAGGAAATGAGAATTTTCCAAACGAAAATGTTTCAACTTTCAGCGTAAGTATAACGTTGCATTATATATGTACAATCTCTGCGTATACCTACATGTATACACACTGCGTGAAAACACTCTCCGAACTCACAACTACAACAACAACACCGAGGAAAACATATCTTATCATCAAACATTTTTACAACTTGTTTTCCCTCCGTTTCAGCATAGCCGCATTATTCATCTCTTTCATGTGCACACGAATAAAAGCTTGCTGGATGATTGGAAAAAAGTTTTCGTTTCAATAATTTTGTGCTTCACCACAAGGGTTTTGTTTTCTGTGTGTCCGATACCCGGTTGGATACTATAAAACACGGTGGAACATGAGTTTTTAGGCCCGTGCGAAGTATATCGGTCTTATAGCGGCAATAGGTGCCAGCAGGGAAAGTTGTAACTGCACAGGAAGGATATTGAATATTGATGTCTAAAAAGAGTCAGCAAAGGCTCTAAATCGCAACCGAACTTCGTGACTAAGACCGAAAACGCACGAGTAATTTTGCGTTGATGGCATCGACAATTACTTTGCAATTTCCATTGTTTTGCATGTGGTGAATATCGGATTGTAATGGAAACACTGCAAATTTGTCGATCTTATCAACGTAAAATTGCTCGTGTGTTTTCGGCCATAGCGGAATAGTTTCCATGTCAATGTTTGTGCGTGTCACTGAGAAGTTGACAAACTCTCATTTATACCAGAAACAATTTTGAGTTGCAGCTGAGATCGACAATTACGTATTTATCATTTATTTTCGACAATTATCAACGCACACAGGGTTGCAATTACCTTCCATTGTAATCCGATTTGTAGCACACCAAATTATTCGTGTGCCTTCCGACTTACAGAATTTTTGATGAGAGAAATATTTTTGCGAGCGAATTATGTTGATCCAAAAAAAAACTAGGTTAGGCTGGAAACACAATGTCAATTTTTCTTCCTGTAGTACCAAAACCGTCACATTCACTCACCAAATTTAGTACCGAAAGAGCAACATTCTCCCCTACTATTTTCTCTCAATTTTCATTCCCGCTTATGTCATTTTCGATCCTATCTTTATTCTTTCCCAAATGTGTCAAGTTGTTGTATGTACGCGAATGTAATGTTTTTAGTGTTTTGTGACAATGCATTCATAAGGATTGCTTTCAGCATTCATACGGACTGCTTTCGGCATTCATTCGGATGTCTTTCGGCATTCCTACAGATTGCTTATTTTTCGACATTTGTGAGAATACATGCACACGGAACGGACTTCTTTAGGCATTCATACGGATTACTTTCGGCATTAATATGGAATGCTTTTGCACCGGTATGTTGTTCAGTTTTGTTGTTATGTTTTGTTCGGAATGTGACTTTGGTACTCCAGGAAGAAAAATAGTATACAAACCACGGATCAAAAAGGTGTGTTTTAGACCACGGTGGTGAAAACGTCCTTAGTCTCCGCTCCGCTTCGCGTCGCTCCATCCCTGGACGTTTTCACCACCTGGGTCTAAAACACACCTTTTTGATCCTTGGTATGTAACATACTATTAAGGTGCGAGCGCACATAAAAAAGTGTTCCGTTTTACGTCCGTTTTCACTCCGTTTTGCCTTCGTTTAGAAAAATAAAATTGAGCTCGATTCAACTCTCCGTTTACTTGACAGTTCGAACTTTCGAAGTTTCTTTTTTTCCTTTTAAGTTCATTTTCGTTCACTAAATGTTACCAAAACTTGCAACAACATGTTCATAGTGGAATGTCTGTTTTTTTGTTTATCAATTATTTCGTTCAAATGTGTTAAATAAATGGTGATAATAGTTTCAATCAATTAAAATATCAATTAAATTTGATAATAAATACTTTTTCAGTGTCAAATCATATTTTTATAGAACATTTTAAGTGAAAATAAAATTTGATTGACAAACACTCAAACATTCAAAATGTCAAGTAAACGGATGAACCGTTTTCTAAACGGAGAGCTCTCCGTTTAACTGCGCTAGCGGCCTTAAATTGCTGATATTGCCAACCATCCACGTAAAAGATTCATACAAATGAAGGAATGAACGAAACATTTAACGAAGCTTAAGGGGTCGTTGACCTCTTTTGCATCGAATATTCAAAGTAGGATTTTTTTCCCCGTTGAACAAAGTTAGCCGCCGACCAGTGACCAGATTTCCAATTGTTCGTGTTGTGCATTCAACATCATGAATAGAATTGTATACTATAATATGGTGTTCGTATCGGTAGGGTCTCAATGATGTAACCGATTGATTTTATATTCGAATTTATATGTTCGCTTTCATTTCGATAACAGCAAACAAAGCAAAATTATTACTTTTTTCACACCCATATATCGCGCAGCGTGTAAACGTTAAATGAAAATAAAGAAAAATCGCGTGAAACACCACACCGATATATGAGGAGAACATTGTTTGTATTTTAGACGAGGCTGTCGGTGATGATATCAATGCGACACACAGCGGACACGGAAAGCTAAATCAGGACGGGAAATGGTATTTCAAGTTTAGAAAAAAAGAACAGTTGGGTATAATGGAAAATGTTGATAGAACATGACTGGTGGAGGTTATGTTATGGATGTTATGGATGTAGAGACTGGGTGAAGTATGGAGTATCACATAGTATCACTTGTTAAATGCATACTGTAAGAATATAAGTCATTCAATGAGAAGTAGTGCAGTAGTCAGAGCGAAATATTTTTGAAATGTCAGCTTCTAAGGGCGGACTGGTCATTTTAAATTCCTGTGTTGGTACCTCTTTGGACTAAATCTTTCACGCGCCTTGTGATAGCCAGTACTGGCAGCTTCGGATGCAGTAAAATTAATTTAATTTGTAGTCCGAAAAGTGAAGATGTTGTGAGGGCCATTAGTGACATACATTTTGTTTGTAAAAAATATTTATTTAGAAATTTACAACGTCAAGTGGCGTACTCAACTTTCAAAAGGGATATCTGATAAATCGTAGGCTTCATACATTTTAGAAACTTAGGCGTCTTTGATTGGCAGTAATGTTGCGGTTTATTCGTCAAAGACGTAGACACAGTCGGTTAAACTGTAGGCCGAACAATTTCGCGTTGATTACGCTGCTTGCCATTGTATGGCTAAACAATGGAAAACGTAGAATACGTTGTCGATCGCAAAATTGCTCGTATGTTTTCGGCCTTCATACGACGTAGTAAGCAAAGTATATAAACACTGACGGAACTGAATCTTTAGTAGCTCGCTCAAAAACTCTTCGTTAAGTTTCACCGGTGAGGATTTTGATACTTCTTTCATAAAATATGTCAAAATCTTCACTTTGGGTAACGAATTTTTAGTTCCTGAACGAGTTTTAGCGGATCACAAAAAATACGAAACCCAAGTTAAGTGAGCTTAAGTACAGCGTCGAATGCCGTTTGGTGCAGCGCCAATGTTTTCTACACGTTTAGTGGTATGGTAGTTCAAATCACAGTCTGTTCGTTTTATAGGTCCAGCGAACCGAGCCAGTCTAATGCACTTGTAGTCAGTGAGGAAATGGTTCCGGTTTCGCCGTGGTATTTGAGAATGGGGCAGTCGTGCAGTATATGCATCATAGTTTGTCGTTCGCTTCCGCATTGGCAACTGGGGCTGTCGGTCATTTTCCATTTGAAAAGCATGTCATTGCAACGCCCGTGACCAGTTCGCAATCTGTTTAGGTTGCAGCATATTTTGCGAGGCAGGTGGAATTCTTTGGATTTGGATGTATGTGTGCCGAAGTTGAACAGTTCGGTGCCGATGCCGTTTCTTTCCCAAGATTCTTTCCACACTTCCTTCGGATTGAATTCAGCTGCATTTAGTGAATTAGCTGTGGAAATAGCTGGTTTTCTGGATTTAAGGCGTTCGATTCTGGGTAGAGCAATGTCTCTGTTCAGTGGCACCTCTTCCATTTCCATGATTTCCGGTATAACGACAGCAATTTGTTTTGTCGTCTGATAGCTGGAGGGGCGATGTTGCTTAGGGCCGGTAACCAATCTAGTGGCGTTGATTTTACTGTCCCGGTGACCAGTCTCATAGCTTTGTTCAGTTCGACGTCGATTTTGTGTGCGTGTGCGCTGTTTAGCCACGAAGAACTGCAGTATTCTGCGCATGAGTAAACCAGTGCCAGCGCTGTTGTCCTTAAGCATGATGCCGATGCACCCCAAGTTGTACCCGTGAGCTTGCGAAGCAGGTTGTTTCTCGTGGTAAGTTTTGGGCGGAGTTTGCCGATGTGTTTTCCGTAGGTTAGCGACCTATCGAGACTCACTCCCAAGTATTTCGGTTCGAAATCATGTCGGAGAATTTTGTTATCGAACGTCACATGTAGCTCCATTTTCGCTAGTTTGTTGTTGAGATGGAAGCAGGTGACGACGGTCTTCGTTATACTTGGAATGAGACGCCATTCCTTGCAATACCGTACAAACACCGACATGTCCTTGTTTAATGTCGCGTTGATTTCGCTAAACAGCTTGTGTTGTGCTGCGTATGCCATATCATCAGCATATAAGAACTTTCGTGCTATCGATGGCGGTAGATCGTGGACATATAGGTTGAAAAACAGACACGCAAGAACTGATCCTTGTGCTAGGCCATTGTTCAGTTTTTTGAAGCGAGTATTCTGATCATTCAGTAGTACTTTGAACTGCCGATCGCTGAGCATGTTGGCGACTATGTTGACTATTCGTAGGCAGGGAACCGCTTTTATTAATTTGTACAGCAGACCCTTCTTCCATACAGTATCGTAGGCTGCTGTCAGGTCGATGAACACAACACCGGTCTTCAGCTGTCATTGGAATCCTGCTTCGATGTGGTTTGTTAGCGTGAGTACTTGCTCGTCGCAGCTGCGTTTCTTTCGGAAACCAGCTTGTTCAGCTGGAAGCAACCGTTCAATTTCGGTGACTATTCTGTTGTATAATAACCGTTCAAAAAGTTTGAACGTGACCGATAGCAGTGCAATCGGACGGTAGCTTTCAGGAAGGTGGTCGGGTTTGCCGGGCTTCAACAATGCGATTATTTTCGTCTTCTTGAACAATGGGGGCAGTTCGTTGGACAGTAGAACGTGGGTGAAAAACCTTGTCAGCCACAGCCTCGTTTTTTCGCCACTGAAGGTCAGGAACTCCGGATAGATAGCGTCGAGACCACTAGCTTTCCCATTTTTCATGTACATCAGTGCGACGTTGATCTCATCGGTAGAAAATGGCCTAGAGAGTTCGTTGTCAATGGGCGTGTGTTTACGTATACCTCGGTAGGCTTCGGTAGACCTCGGTAGACCTCGGAAGATCGAAGGTTTCTAGATGTCACTCTACAGAATCTACCGTTGCTCCAATCCTCCAAAATTAAGTGACTACTCAGACAACGTGTAACGTTTGCATCATTTTATTCGCGTGCTCACGATTTGGAACATGGAAGACCAAAATTTATCACAAAAACAATTTAAATTTCATTACGGGGCCAATCTCTCATAGATCCAGTCCTTCTCCCCTTGAAAAACCGATTTATTGTCCACAGCAGTCGTATCGTCAGTTTTCCGGAACTGAATCCGATCATGCAAACGATTGCTCTGTCCCTGCCAAAACTCGAATCGATGCGGAACGACCAGATAGCCTCCCCTGCGAATCGATTCAGACAAGACGTTTGTTAGCCGTCAACGATAACGAAAAGCAAAATCTTTTACCAATTCGGTAACGGTACCACACCATCCGGTCCCAATTTTTGCCGAATTTCCGCTTCGATTTGATCCAAGTAGTCTCGACCCGGAATCGTTTGACTTTGTGGACTAGCCAGAGCGCCGATTTGACTGTCTCGTGGCCGTTGATGGAAATACTCTTCCGAATCTGATGTTGGAACTTTTTCCGCCTTGCCTTCGATACGAACTTGGCGTCTTAACGGTACCCAGTAGAAGGTCATCGCGACATTCGGATTTTCGTTCTGAAAGTAGTTATGTTTATGTGACTCGAGTACGACCGGTGATAGTGACAATTTTACAATGGTGACGGGAAAAATCTCCGAGTGTATTATCGTTGCAGCGGCGATAATATCGTTTCATGGACGATAATATCGTTGCTAGGACGATATTATTGTTTCAGAAAACGATATTATCGTCCGGAAAACGATATTATTGTCGTCTGATACGATAATATCGTATCAAAAACAATAATATCGTTTCAATCGGCGATAATATCGTTTCACGGGTGATATTATCACTGCAGAAACGATAATATCGTTGCATAAAACGATATTATCGTCGCAAAAACAATAATATCGTTTCAATCGGCGATAATATCGTTTCACTGGTGATATTATCACTGCAGCAACGATAATATTGTTGCATCAAACGATATTATCGTCGCAAAAACAATAATATCGTTTCAATCGGCGATAATATCGTTTCATGGGCGATAATATCGTTGCACGGACGATAATATTGTTACAGAAAACGATATTATTGTCCGGAAAACGATAATATTGTCGTCTAATACGATATTATCGTCGCTCGGACGATAATATTGTTACAGAAAACGATAATATCGTCACAGCGACGATATTATCGTCCCCGACGATAATACACTCGGAGATTTTTCCCTAGCCCTTTTACAATTTCTTTGGCTTTGCGGCTGCCGTAGTTGGTGAAGAATGTGAATCCGGTTTCGGTAACACTTTTCATCAGAACAAATCGTGACGACGGAACGCCTTCTCTATGGGAAAATTTCAAGTAAACAAATCGATTGTTGTCACAGAACATTTGCACAGTCAAAAATACTTAGTGGCTGTTGCCAGGCACACGGCATTAGGTTCCAATATTTCTGGTGTTTTACATGCATCGTCCAACCATTTACGGAATAGATGAAAAGGCTCTTTTACTTCGATGTCTTTCTCAAGGAAAATATCCTTCTTTTCCATGTACTTTAGTCGTAGCGCTATGGAATGATAAAAATACAGATTTATCATGCACAGGTGAAACAGGTCAAAGATTGAATGCTTACAGGCCAAATCTGACGACATTCTTCGGATAAATTGTTTCATGTACTTAAAATTTAAACAAGAAAAAACGATAACACTTCCTCTCCAAGAGTGTTGTGATAAGAAATGTCAAATGTCAGACACCAGGAAGATGCGGGAAAAGGCAATAAGAACGCATAAGATTCTATTCAGTACAATTAGGCCGTGTGTCACCGCACATTCTTTAAAAGAATTAAAAAATTCTCAAATAAGTTGACACTTTTAGTCCGAACATTTTTGACAACAAACTTGATGTAAGCCTACACGCCAAATTTTCCAATTTTCAACAAACTAATCCTCGCCGAGTTAATACTGCAAAATACGAATACGACACACAATTTGTGACTTGGACTTTGCCAAACAAAAACAAATTGACAATATAATAGCATTTCAGTTGATCGCTAACAAAAATCGAATACACACAACATTGTCCTACAAGTTCCCCACACTAATTTTAACTGAAAGCCAGACTTCCACTTCCAAGGTCTTTAGGCAATATATACCTTGCGCTTTGCGTATTTGTGGGGAACATGCAAAAGTTCATCACAGTAGGCTATTGAACCCACTAAAATCTAATTTTAAATCGCTAGAATAATTCCATAAATCTAAATGTGATACTAAGAAACCACGTGTTTCAATAAGTCCTGGGAGCGATCCTGAAGACATGGACCTAATCTTTTTGGGCTGAATGGCGTACTTTCGTTCACTTTTCCAAGCCCTCTCAAGAAATATCACTAAATAACTAAAGAAATCCAACATTACATCTACATTACACATTACATTACACATTGCACATTACATTACATTACATTGTAATGTAATGTAATGTAATGTATTGTTACAAACTGCATCTTCGATTTCTGAAGCCAATCGGCGAGATAAAATTTTTTGGTTTGCTGAACCCAGAAAAAGTTGGGTATTAGTAGCTAGATTCGCTCACTGAACCTTGCAATATTACCTAATATTACGTAATATTGCAAGGTTCAGGTAGCGAATCTAGACAGTCGGCTTAACTTTTTCTGGGTTCAGCAGCGCACTTTGGTGAACTTTTGTGAGTACTTTAAAAGTTCGCAATCCAAAAAATTTTATCTCGCCGATTGGCTTCAGAAATCAAAGATGCAGTTTGTAACGCTACATTACATTACATTACAATGTAATGTAATGTAATGTGCAATGTGTAATGTAGATGTAATGTTGGATTTCTTTAGTTATTTAGTGATATTTCTTGAGAGGGCTTGGAAAAGTGAACGAAAGTACGCCATTCAGCCCAAAACGATTAGGTCCATGTCTTCAGGATCGCTCCCAGGACTTATTGAAACACGTGGTTTCTTAGTATCACATTTAGATTTATGGAATTATTCTAGCGATTTAAAATTAGATTTTAGTGGGTTCAATAGCCTACTGTGATGAACTTTTGCATGTTCCCCACAAATACGCAAAGCGCAAGGTATATATTGCCTAAAGACCTTGGAAGTGGAAGTCTGGCTTTCAGTTAAAATTAGTGTGGGGAACTTGCAGGACAATGTTGTGTGTATTCGATTTTTGTTAGCGATCAACTGAAATGCTATTATATTGTCAATTTGTTTTTGTTTAGCAAAGTCCAAGTCACAAATTGTGTGTCGTATTCGTATTTTGCAGTATTAACTCGGCGAGGATTAGTTTGTTGAAAATTGGAAAATTTGGCGTGTAGGCTTACATCAAGTTTGTTGTCAAAAATGTTCGGACTAAAAGTGTCAACTTATTTGAGAATTTTTTAATTCTTTTAAAGAATGTGCGGTGACACACGGCCTAATTGTACTGAATAGAATCTTATGCGTTCTTATTGCCTTTTCCCGCATCTTCCAGAAGATCGGACATTGTTCACTTTCGATAACATAAACCAAGTCACTGAAAGTATGCTGAAGGTAATGTAATGTAATCAGAAAATGGCATGTGTACGTCTAGGTTCTGAAAAGCCACGTTAACACACGTCTGAGTTGATCACGCAGAGCAAAAATTTCTAACAGCTCTTCCATCCAACGTTTTGTGTGCTATTTTTTTTTTTTGAAAAGTCGTGTGTTGTTGCATCATCAATGAAATGTCGATCTGCGACCTCCCCGAAGTTTAAAACCTTGGTCTTAACCTGCTCTTTCAGAACATTCACAACCTAGATCATAACTGCACAACTCATTTTTCTGTACCAATTTGAGTATTTTCCAAGGTTGTTAAAGTCTGTTATGATGAGAGCGCATCGCCCTCGCGTGGTGTTAGACTTGTCAAGCGTCAAAGTAAAGGGAAATCGATAAAATTATACAGCGCACATTAGCCAAATTCCTATCAGCATTTAACGGAGGTGATAAATTTAACTGATATTTGCTATAGAGTGTTATGATGAAAGAGAAAGAAATATTTTGACAAGTATCCCAAGGCAAGTTATAATAAACTGGTCTTTGGTCCTCTCGCTCGCATCGTAATGTGTTGAAAGAGAAGCAAATACTTTGACCAGTACCCCAAGACAAGTTATAATTAACTGGTAATCGGTCGTCTCGCTCTGATCATAACAGTCTATTGTTTTTACATATGACTTAAATTACCAGCTCAAAATTACCTGAATATGTCACAGGGCCGTATCTAGATGGGGCGCAGGGGGGGCGGCGCCCCTCCTAGCGAGGTCATTTTTTCAATTTTTTTTAATTTTTCCCATACAAAAATTTTTTTTTGGACCTTGCGCCCCCCCTAGCGCACTCAGATTTTGAAGTCTGGCTACGGCCCTGATATGTCAAATACAACAACATGTGACATAAGGAACCATTGAAGTTATATAGTGTTAAAAGAGCGGAAAAAAAAGAAAAAGGAAAAGGATGATGTGTCAAAATTTGTATGTAAAAGTCCAGTCAACTAGCAGCCAACCAGTTTCTCACACACGTTTTTCGAAATTCTCTATAGACTGATAGAAGACCGGCACCGAACAAAAAATGAGAGATCAATACCTCGAGAGATTTTTGACATTCGGCGAGATAAATCGGCAACGTTAGATAATATAGATAACTAAAAAGGCTTGCCTACTGTTCGGTACCCATCTTCTATCAGTCTATAGAGTTCAATTAATTATGATGAAAGAGAAAGAAATACTTTGACAAGTATCCCAAGGCAAGTTATAAATAACTGGTATTCGGTCTTCTCACTCACATCATAACATGTTGAAAGATAAGCAAATACTTTGACAAGTACTCCAAAGTAACTTTTTATTGTTATTAACTGGTCTTCGGAACTCTCTCTCTCTCTCTTTCTCTGATCATAACAGTCTAAAAAACTTCTTTGAAACAAACAAAGCGAATTTTTCCGGTGCTCTGAACGACCTGGATTGTCTTTTGACGCTGCCAAGAACTTAAAAGAAAATTCCTTGATTTAAAATTGATATGAAAAATATCCAGTGCCAGCTACCTCCATAGCTCCTGTTATTTCTCAGCATAGAATTTTCCTTACGTTTTAAATGTTGAAATAACACACCGCCACCTACTTCTCATATTAAGAACTTTTTTGTAACAATTGAACGGTGTCGCCGTCATTCAAACCAACTTCATTCCGATGACCTGTCAATTTGCAATTACAAAGCATAAAATTTTGTGGAAACCGAAAAGACGAACAAAATAAAGAAGGAAAATTTGACAAAAATAATCGTTCGGAACAGAAATTATTGCGTTTGATTCAAAATGAAGATGAATATAACGTCTGCGGGTGAGTGTTGTACCATTTCTGCCTTGATTATACTGAACAAATGGGAAGGAAAAATATCCTTCGATCGATGAAAAGGAGGAAATCTTTTGTGTGTCGGGTGTTTGTAGTGTCGCTCTGAAATAAGTCGAATGCTTGCAATTTGAACAGCAATGTTGAATGTGTGCAGTAGAAATGATTCTGAATGGATTTGTGATTCTTTACAATAAAATGAAATGTCTCGTAATAATGGAACATAACCTCAACCCTAATTTCTATATTTCCAGCCGGGATCATCGCCCTGTTAGATGAGCCCATGCCCGAATTGAAAATATTTGCACTGAGGAAACTGGACGCAATTGTCGATGAATTCTGGCCGGAAATTTCCGAGTCAATTGAGAAAATGTAAGTGCGACTGTTCATATACAGTGAAGTGTCTCCGGTTCCGAAGAAACTTGCCTAACGTCCAAATACTTTTTTTTACTTTTTCTCAACCAGTGAAATGTTGTACGAGGATAAAGTATTCGGCCAGCACGAATTGGCAGCACTTGTTGCGTCGAAAGTCTTCTATCACTTGGGTTCATTCGAAGACGCTCTAACGTATGCACTCGGTGCCAGCGATTTGTTCGATGTGAATGGTCGCACCGAGTATGTGGAAACCATCATTGCCAAATGTATCGACTTCTACATCCAGCAGCGCGTTGCAGTCATTGAAAATCCAACCACAGCAAAACCAGTCGACGCCCGTCTTGAAGCCATTGTCAATCGAATGATTCAACGTTGTCTCGACGATGGCCAATATCGACAGGCATTGGGTATTGCCTTGGAAACGCGGCGCATGGACATCTTCACCGAATCGATAATGAAGTCCGATGACTTGAATGGAATGCTGGCCTATGCGTTTCAAGTGGCGATGAGTCTGATTCAAAATCGTGGTTTTCGTAACGAAGTGCTGCGGTGTCTGGTGAAATTGTATCGAAATTTGCTAGTGCCAGACTACGTCAATATGTGTCAGTGCTTAATATTCTTGGAGGATCCGTTGGCAGTGGCTGAAATTTTGGATAAACTCACCACCGAAGGCAGCATGAACGTTTTGATGGGCTACCAGATCGCATTCGATTTGTACGAGTCGGCGACCCAACAGTTTCTAACGCAAGTTCTGCAAGCACTTCGTTCAACAGCACCGATTCCATCGGCACTGCCCTCCATATACAAACCACAGGGACAAGACAAAAAAGCCGACGATGTTGGAGTACCAATACCAGCCACAGATGCCCAGCCAGCCAAAACCGACGAATCGGCCAGTCTGCTGGAAGACTCGAAAATGGAGCGTTCGATGGACAGTTTGAACACATCGGAAAAGCAACACCAACAGAACATTGAAAAATTGGTCAACATTTTGTCTGGCGAAGTGTCCATCGATTTGCAGTTACAGTTTTTGATCCGGAGCAATCATGCCGATTTGCAGGTGCTCCGTTCCACGAAAGAAGCGGTTCGTGTGTCAATTTGCCATACGGCTACTGTCATTGCCAATGCGTTCATGCATAGCGGCACGACAAGCGATCAATTCCTTCGGGATAATTTGGAATGGTTGGCACGGGCCACAAATTGGGCCAAATTGACGGCAACGGCATCGTTGGGTGTAATCCATCGTGGACACGAAAGTGACTCGTTAGCGTTGATGCAGAGCTACTTACCGAAGGAAACCGGTCCAAGCTCTGGATACTCCGAAGGTGGTGGCTTGTACGCCCTTGGCCTAATACACGCGAATCATGGCGCCAACATCATCGACTACTTGTTGCAACAATTGAAGGACACTCTAAATGAGAACGTTCGTCACGGTGGTTGCCTCGGTTTGGGTTTGGCTGCGATGGGAACTCATCGACAAGATTTGTACGAACAGTTGAAGTTCAATTTGTACCAAGATGATGCCGTTACCGGTGAAGCAGCTGGCATTGCCATGGGAATGGTTATGCTTGGATCGAAAAATGCTCAAGCCATCGAAGACATGGTTTCGTACGCCCAGGAAACTCAACACGAGAAAATTCTACGCGGTTTGGCGGTAGGCATTGCTCTGACAATGTATGCTCGTTTAGAAGAAGCCGATCCGTTGGTCACAAGCTTGTCGACCGACAAAGATCCAGTGTTACGACGATCCGGTATGTACACCCTTGCTATGGCTTATTGTGGAACTGGTAGCAACAAAGCCATCCGTACACTTTTGCACGTTGCTGTGTCCGATGTCAACGACGATGTACGTCGTGCTGCTGTTACATCGATTGGTTTCATACTCTTCCGTACACCGGAACAATGTCCGTCAGTCGTGTCACTGTTGGCTGAATCATATAATCCACATGTTCGTTATGGTGCAGCAATGGCACTCGGTATTGCATGCGCAGGAACTGGTCAACGGGAAGCTATTGCACTGCTAGAACCAATGGTCAAATTCGATCCGGTAAATTTCGTACGTCAAGGTGCCCTGATTGCATCGGCCCAGATTTTGATCCAACAAACTGATCAGACGTGCCCGAAAACCACGTTCTTCCGTTCATTGTACTCGGAGGTGATCACGAACAAGCATGAAGACGTTATGGCTAAATTTGGGGCAATTTTGGCACAAGGTATTATTGACGCTGGCGGTCGAAATGTTACCGTAAGTCTACAGTCTCGAACCGGTCACACAAATCTTCAAGCTGTTGTCGGTATGTTGATTTTCACCCAATATTGGTACTGGTTCCCGTTGGCGCATTGCTTGTCGTTGGCATTCACGCCAACTTGCTTGATTGGACTGAATTCCGATTTGAAAATGCCGAAAGTCGAATATCGGTCAGCTGCTCGTCCATCGCTGTATGCGTATCCAGCACCGTTGGAAGAGAAAAAAACCGAGGAACGTGAGAAAGTGGCCACCGCTGTTCTGTCCATTGCTGCTAGGCAGAAGCGTCGTGAAACTGCTGACAAGAAAGACGATGATAAAATGGAAGTGGACGAGGATGTGAAGGAAGTAATTAAAGAAGCAGAGGAAAAAATCGCCGATGTCGCCTCACCGACAACTGCTACAACTTCTGTCACAGCATCTGTCATCACACCATCAAAGGCCGACAAAGAAGCGAAGGATAAGAAAGACAAAAAAGACGATAAAAAAAGCGCTGCGTCTACGCCGGTTGGAAAAGGGAAGGACGAAGATGCCAGCAAGGAAGAGGAAAAGGAGTCACCGAAACCGGAGCGTAAGGAACCTGAAGCCACATTTGAGATCTTACAGAATCCTGCACGCACTCTGCGTCAACAATTGAAAGTGGTTAGTCTTGCCGAAGGCCAGGACTACAAACCGATGAAAGACGTGACAATTGGCGGTATCGTAGTTTTGCATCACTTGTCTGCAGGCGAAGAAACTCTGGTAGAACCAGTTGCCGCCTACGGTCCGAAGAGTGACGACGCGAAAGAAGAACCGGAAGCACCGGAACCATTCGAATACATCGAAGATTAGAGATAATGCCCGGTTTACAATATTGTGTTGTGGTTTGTGCTTTCTTACATCAAATTTGAATAAAATGTTTCAATTTCAATTTGCTGTCGTTGCCTGTCATATTTATTCGCTGTCGAAATGAGCCCATCAATTTCCCATCAGAACATTTTCAATTTACAAGTGACACGAAGACGACCTATTCAAAATTCGAAACAACTGTTGCTTTGCCTAATACTCCCACGATAATTCATAAACATTATTTAGATATATATCTGCCTGCCATCCCCCTACCTATACTCATCATCTGACACGTTCATTCACATGAAATAATTCACAAAATGCCGAATTCAATTCGGTGTTTGCTTATTAATGCATATATGATATAATGATATACTGGGTGGGTGTAGATTGTAGAAGGTGTGTGTGTGTTATGCTGTGTATGCCAAAATTTATAATTCGATATAACCTATTTACCATTAGTCGAAGAGAGAGAAATAATATTCAGAATATCTGGGTCAGTCTGACTCAACTAAAACTTTTTCGATTTACAAAATTTATATTTTTCTACCCTGAACAACGACAAAAAAGGCAAACCGCCGATGTGTACACATAGATGATGTCATTTCTACTTGTTGTACAATATTGTGTGATCGGAGTAAAAATGAAGACTTTTTCGTTTCGCATACCTTTTCTTGCCATTCATTCTGTTGTCATTGTGACCACTTAGAAATTCAAAATGTTAAATCGTGCAGAAAAGATACACACTGGGGATACATACGATCAATGGACTTCGGATAGAAATCAATGGAAAATTATGGTGCTGAATGTGGGACATTAACAAAATCGATTGGAAGTGTGTGTGCTATAGTATATATAACATACAATTACTGTCCATTCGTGCAAAAACTGATTTGCATTGTCGATTATCTTTTGAATGAAACAGGTATAGCATTGGGAGGGTAGAATGGTCGAAAATATTGGATCGACAGTGGACTGATTATTGACAATTGACCTGTGATTATAAGTTAATCTTTGTGAGTTTTTGCGAATTGATCAAACAGTTAATTCGATTTTTCTTGGAATCAACCAAATGAACCAAAAGAAAATGATGATTTTGTATTCTAGTCAAACTATCCTTTTACAAAAGGTGATGGATATGTGTCTTGTTTGATCCTAATGCTTGATTTCCACTTACAAAAAAAGTATTCCGTGTAAGAGGTAAAATTGTTTTTTTTCAGTTTTTGCTTTTTTTACTAGACAGCTTCCTATCTCAAGGCTGTCTTACGTTTCAAAGAGAGAATAGTCATAGATAGAATGTAAGACTTTTTATCTGATTTTTTCATGCATCGAAAGAGATTTAATACAGTCTTTTCCTAGCAATCAAAAATGCGAGGGAAAACAACAACGAAAAATCTTATCCCATCGTTCGACCGTTCGCCCATTATTCGCCTGTTTCCCCATTATTCACTTGACATTGTTTACCTTTATTCGCCCGAACCCTGTCCCACAATTCGCTAGTGTTGTTTCCCCCTCACAAAAACGTTTTTTTTTCACTTTGGCGTTTCTTGACACTTTGATGATTTTTCTTGGCGTGTCTCTTGGCACATTCTGACGATTTTTCTTGGCGATTTAACAAATCAACTAGGAATGAAAAAACTACAATGAAAAATCGCTGAAGTATGAAGAAACACTAAAAAGTATAGGACGACCAGGAATTAAAATGATTAGATGAATGCAGGTGAGTACACAACTTGAAGCGAATCGAAATCTTTCGTAGGAAAATGAAAAAAATCCTTGTCATTGCTAGTCATTTCAGTTTTTAAAAAATCGTCAATCGATCTTCTTTTTTTCGGAAACGGAGAGAGAGAGAGAGAGAGAGAAATACGTGACATTATTCCGGAACATTTCTACTAGGAATGTACAGGATAATATCCAATCCGCCCAGTCCTCTTAAAAAACTTTTATTTTCCACATCCTGAGGAATATATTCGGGTTTGCTCATTAATACAATTAATTCCAGATATTTACCTTCCCATTTAAGCACATACATCGCAATGTTGTCTTGCAATATTCTCTGAAAAACGCTAACATTCTTCAAGCTAAATTCTATGGCGAAAGCTTTTGATGATAGCAACGCATCGCAAGCCTGTGCCATTTTAGTGACAGCTGTCAAATAGAGTACTGTTTTACTGTTTTACAGTGCCAAGAGTTGTATGATTCACTGTGCAGTTTCAGTAGTCACTCTACAGAGACTGGACCGCGTATCAAACTTTCTGCACTGTAAAAAATGTGGAAAAATTGTGCATACAAAATTGTACTATATTTGGCAGCTGTCATTAGAAGCACTTTTGCTAGAAATGCGTTGATTTTCGTCATATTAACGCTGACGTTCGAATATATTGAGAATTTTAGACTTTTCTGAATCGCTTGTGCTCGTACCAAGCAAGGATGAGTCTGTAGAAATTTGTATATTTAATTAGAAGACACCAAAAACTCGAACCTAAACCAGAAGCCCCATACTGGGAAATCCATTCTTCTGACAGCATACCATTTTCAAGACCATTTTCAGATTTTGTAACATTGATGCTAATCTGAAAGCATAACAATTTAAGTTTATAACTGGGAAGCACTTGTAAGGTTTAATAAAATTTAAACGAAAGTTTAATTTACCAAAGTTAAATTGAATTGAAGCCAGTTCAAAGAAACTTTATTATTTCGTTGAAAGTTTCCACATACTTACAGCAATGATTTTGTAAAAACAAAAGAAAACTGTTCTGGATTGGTTTAATGTGCAAAATAGGTATTATAGACATTAAGGAACATTCGCGGATTCAACACATAAATGCAGAAGATGAACTGTAAGAAAATTTAATTTAAAAAGTACAAAGCTTTTGATGTATGTTCCTTTACTTTACCAGGGAGGTAATGTGGCTTTTCCCTCGCTAGGGAAAACCCTTTACCTCGCTCTTAAAGTAAAATAACATACTGCTCATGGGAAATAATTTGATATTTCGTATCATGATGAGTAAAAGTACCTCGGGATAAAGCCTTCGGATCCTTTTACTCATTTCGATACGAGATATGAAATTACTTCCCTGTAATCTACTATGTCACTTAACAGCCAAGTACGTACAAGTCCTACGTATACACAGTTACGAAAGACAAGTGATACAAAATTCCCATTAAATGAATGAGTAAACACGTTTCCTGTGCTGGATGATTCCGCAAGACAAAACTGCATTTTCATCTCGGTTTACATAAATCAAATAGATTCAAATCACTTACAGCATAAAGCCTCCGTTCCAGCTACACCTAGCACATTTTTGACGCAAACACTCTGGAAATTGTCTTCCGCGATGTAAAGTGCTTTAATTTCAGCAGACAAACATAAATAAAGCACCAGAGAATACGTGTCATGTACACCACGTGCATAATTTATGTATAATTTCTGTTGCTGTTGTGTCTTCTTGCTTTTTCATTTCTTCGCTTCGAAAATTACTTCCTCACACGAAACATATTATCAGAAATAAAATAAAAAGAAAAATATTAAAATTTATTGTTGGCAATTTTAGCTGAAAATAATTTACAGCCTGATGATGTGTGTCGTGTCGTATCGGATGGTATATGAAGGAAATTTAGAGCTTATATTTGGCTTTCATCACAGCTTAATTGATTGGGTGATTTATGACTGGAGAGGGTGTTTGGATGATGAACGCACACACCCATACATACATCGATCAAATTAACTTATTTCGAAAATGTTGGTTTTAGTCTCGGATCCCTATCCGGAATGTTATCCTTGAAAATCCCTAATCCCTGAGTTTTCCTCTATCATGTATTACTATGAAACCAACTAAATGCTTCTGGTAGAAATGTAAAAAATGTAAAGAACTATAGAGTAAACCTCCTGTTGGTCTGAAAAGGCGGCACTGAAGTACTTTGCGCTTTATTTTCTGGTGAGATAACTAACTCTTATATTAGGAGGTTACGTCAATCATTGGGTACTAATATGATCTTGGAAATAACTTCATTTTGGTAAATATGAATGTCATTGCAGTGAAGTTGGTTATCACAAAAATAGAGCGCTAACATAAGTAATTCTATGACGAAAGGTCATAGATGTATTAGAATTCAAGGTTCTGAAAGAACAGGTTGAGACAACTCTGAGTTGATCACGAAGGCGGTGATACACAAATTCCGAATTTTCCTAAAAAAAAACATTTTCTTCAAGTTGATTTATCAATTTCGGTGTCACCCGCCTTCGCTGCTATCTTACCCTGTTCTTTCAGAACCTTGTTAGAATTCACGTTGCCGTAAGTGTGCCCAAAATTTGAATTTTAAGTGAACGATTCGATGAAAAAATGAACCGAAAAATACATTTCAACGCTTCCTTGTATGAAAATGACGCTACGTTAGAAAGACCTCCGGGCTTTCCATTTTGAATTTCGACCGCACTTACGGCGTGAATTATACGTAAATCTACTACATTCAAGCTTTAGTTTCCAAACAGCATTTCCATAGGAGAATGGAGTTTAGAAACTAAGGGTAAAATCTATTACAATTTAGTACTTTTCTTCATAAAAAACTGCTGTCACTGAATTATTTTTTCATGAACAAACTTCACTGCTGTGACATTTCATGGGAATGAATCAATGTGAAGTTTTTACACAAAAAAAATAGTCCAGTGAGATTGAAGTACTATAAAAAAAATGTGGCGCCTCTACAGGCCAACCGACTAGGCGAATAGCGTACAAGCACCAAAATAACTACAGTAAGCTTTTGGTGTTATTTTGACAGAATCTATCACTATTTCACTGTGAGCGAAAAAATTGATTTTAACAATAGATCGCTCGTTCGCTATGTGTTTTTCTATGGAGATGGAAGCACGGGGTTTCGGTAGGTTTTAAAATTTCTCTATGTTGCCGATGTTGCCCACATTGCAGTGTCAAATTAATGTACAAGGTCTTTAATTTGTGCTGGGTGAGGTCCTTTTGACCTATTAATTGAAATATCTTGAAATTGTAAACAACGTATAAGAAATTAAAAAAAAAACAAACCCACCAGAAACCGGTGGATCCACTTGTCAACGGACGATACAAACAAATTCCTTAATCTATACCAGCACGAAAATAAAAACTTCGCAGATTAATCGAGCGGGAAATTGAACGTATGACAAAATATTCTTGACGACATCTCGTTCAATAAATGAATGAAAATGAAAAATTTAAAAAGAAAACTTTCTGTGCTTTTCGTTCCCAAAGTTCAACTTTAGCGTGTGAAACATATGATTTTGATTTCTCAAAAAAAATTGTTAACCATAAATCAATCAAACAATTTTAACGCATAAAATAACGTTATGTGTGTTTTGTATAAATGGGAATTGTAGCAATTTATTCAAAAATGAAAAAAAGGCAAAAACGTTTTTCTTGTTATATAAAAATGTGTTGTTGCTTTTGGCATTTGGCGTATAACTTGTTTTCTTCAACTTTTCACATGGGACAAATTTATGTCTTTTTCGGTTTTATATATTTTTTTCCCGTTCGTTTTCGATTTGTTGTTTTCTATTTTCTTTTTCCGCATATTCCTTTTCTTTTCTTTTCTTTTTCTCAAAGCGAATTATTATAAATATACCGTGCATGCATAATGTATAAAGCTTTACAATATTTACATGTGAGGAGTTATTTACGTTCGGTGAACGGCCTTGGTAAAAGATTCCATAACCATGACGGTAAAATTGCTTTAACTGTTGAAACGGAAAAATCATTTTTCGTGTAACGGCATTCTGAAACCTTGTCAATTTATACTCAAAACACGAGCATTATAACCGAACTAGTCATTCAAAATGTTCAAACGAAAAAAATCACTTCTGAAAAACTCTTGAATTTGAAATGTTTAACTGATGTGTTTGCATAACAAGTGTAATGTTTGATTGAAACAACTGTAACATATCATGTTCACTTAATGTTACGGTAGCATAACCAGCAATTACAACAGAAGCATTCAAGTTAAGGTTAAGGCGAGGGTTAAGGTTACGTTTGTATTTCGTTAAGTGTAGATCTTTCGTTTTATGTTTGACAGTTTTCCGTGCCGCCTGAAATGTACTTGAACATGATTTGTTTAACAAAAGAAATTCAATCAATCGTCCTTGTTTCCTTTGTAGCGTTACAAGGGTTGACGTTGTCTTTTTATAGGGAAAGAGAAACGGGGAAATAACTAACCCATACCCAACCCAAATAACGATGTTGCCTACCTATGTTGGTATTTCCAATCAGAATAATTTTATTTTCTGCTTGTAAAAGTGAAACAGTCAGCTAGAGCAACCTTGTCATTTGCTCGCAGTTAGTGGCAGAGAATTTGGTAGCAAGTAATGGTGTGACAATTTATAAAAAAAAAACCATGCGAACGCACATGTGACGACATACCTAACAAGAATTGTATACCTGTAGTGTAAAACGTATACCAACCGCCCGTAAAATGTTTTCATAACGCAATTGCGAGAGCCGGTACGAATAGACACGTCCACTCATAAAACTCTAACTTTCCAAACAATTATTTATCTGCCTCAATTTACGAGATAAAGTAAAAACCATAAAATTTGAAACAGAGCGTCTTCGGTCCTCAAATAACTTTCGAATAAAAAAAAATGGGAAGTCGTTTAAAACTTACTCGATTTGAATGCAAATAAAACCGTTTCGGAGATTGTTGATCCACGGAACTAATTTTCACGATATTTCCTGTCGGTATCTGTCATTTTCAGTTTTTTACATGAAAAACCCTAAACCACTGTGACGCTAGTGACCCAGAATGGACTAATTCAATTACCTTAGCACTAAATTCCATAATGAGATTTTGATCAGATTCTAAATTGAATAAACATTTTTTCAGCGCCAGGGACAGGTAAGGTAAAAAAAAAAATATAAACTCCAATTTAGGACTGCGAAACAAGTGATACACAACTCTTTAATTTATTGCTGAGGAAATTCAAAGAATTTAAATTACATTTAACATTTGTCGTAAATGGTGAGAGGAAAACTAAGAGTAGTTACTCTAAGGAGGAAAATGAACACTTTTAATTTTAAAAATTTGTATGTTGGTTGCGTCCATGATTGTATATATACGGCGACTGTCGACATCATCGAATCAACTCATTCTTTTTGAACTACACTCACCACTCGCTTCTTCACCAGTCGATGGTCCTGATGATGTGCTTGTAGTTGCGACTGCGGGTGATGAAACACCGCCTCCACTTATTGCAGTTTCGGTTGTTGTTTCCCCTTGTTTTTGATCAGAAAAATTAACCAATGGCGGCAGTTCTCGTCCATTCGGAAGTCTTTGATTACGTTCCTTTAAATCATCGAAAAATGGATGAGCACAAGCTTCCAGTGGTGTTATTCTTGCGCTCGGTGTGTATTCAAGAAGTTTAGAGACTAGTAAAGTTGCTTCTGGTGGTGTACGCGCACGAAATACCTTTTGCCATGGGTGGCTTTTGATTTGTGGAAACTTAACTTCGGTGTAGTTCGGATTCATTCCGTTGATTTGTTCACGTGTGGGTGTACCCAACACTTTAATTATTTCAACAAGCTGATCTATGCCAGAATCACCAGGAAATATTGGTTGGCCGAGTAATAGTTCAGCCAGAACACAACCGGAACTCCAAATATCAATTTTTGTCGTATAATTGATGGCACCGAAAATCAGTTCAGGTGCTCGATAAAACCTTGAGCAAATATAGGAAACATTTGGTTCACCAGGTTGCAATTGCTTAGCACTACCAAAATCGCATAATTTCAGGACGGCGCTTTCCGGATCCAAAAGCAGGTTCTGTGGTTTAATATCGCGATGGCATATACCCAATTGATGAATGTAGGCTAAACTGCTGAACAACTGATACATGTAGAGCCTGATGAAATTGATTGGCATCGTTTGTTTACTTTTAGCGTATTGACGTTCCACTTTGTAAACTGTTTCTGGCATGAATTCGAGCATTAAATTTAAATAAACTTCGTCTTTCTTTTCCCCGCTCGAATAGAAGAAATATTTTAGACCGACAATATTGCAATGCTCCAACCGTCTCATTATTTCCAGTTCTCGATTCTTAAACCGTTTATCTTGTTTAACTTTTTTTATTGCCACCGATTCGCCAGTGTCACATAATTTTGCCTGGTAGACCACACCAAAGCTTCCATTGCCAATGATCCTTGTATCCGTATAAGATACTTCCTGAACTCTATCTGATTCTAGTCGTGGAGTTGCGACTACGGTTGTTATTTTTGAGCCATCTTTACTTGTTATTTTCATGGCGCCAGGTACAGGATTGGGTGGTCGCTTATTACTCTCAGCAAATGAGGTTGTCCTAGGCCGTCCGCTCATCTCGCTATTGGACACAATTATGGAATTTAATGAATTCTGGATAAGACTACTCCACCACAAATTACAACACAAGCAAATCTTGATCAACTGTTCCACGGCAAACTGTTCGTACAGAAGCAATTGGTGTTTCTCAATCAAAATAGATTTTTGTTAGGAATTTCTACGGCTATTTCTTCTCTAAAATAATCTGATAATCCGCGCTGTCAAACTGTAACAAAAAAAATATGACATTTGCCGCACACACTATAGACCTGGGGCCTGTGGTATTTTGAGTCCCTCATATGGTCATGAAATTTTCTTGGATAATAAAGTTCGCCTATGAGGAAACCTTGGTTTGCCTACAGAGGCGCCACAATTTCTTTCAGTGCGTCATTCTTTGCGCTCTATTTTCAAATGATATATCTTCGCTCTGGCAAAATATCCATAAAATGTCACTGCTGTGAACAGCTGTGAAGTTAGTTAACAAAAAAAATAGAGCTTAGATATTACTAATTTTATGACGAAATGTACTAGAATGTATGTGAGGTTATGTTAATTCTTTTGTTGAACTCGACCTCAGCACTGCTCCTAGCATGAACACTGATTTGACAAATGTCAAATTTGGAGGCTTTAGTGATAAGAGCTACCGCTTACGATTGTTTGTATTGTATGTTTTAACTCACACATCGAAGTCATCTATCTATCTATATAAAAGAAACGCAGTGCCTACTGTGATTTCATCAGTCTCCGAATATTTTGTATGTTCATGCTAGTAGCAGGGTTGTAAGTCGACAGATTCTGTAAAATTTAAGTGAAAAATGAATTCGTCTGAGGATTAAGCAAAAGAAATCGCTTTTTCATTCGGTTTGTATGGACAGAACATACCTGGTTTCTACTTTCATTTGACAAAAAGTCAACTACAGAATGGTCACTTGTTGTCGTTATAAGCCAATGAAATTGGTGTGATTCGACTCTAATAAGCAGAAAAACACCCGCCAGGCAAAATTCATTAACTGTGAGTTGCCAGACAAAACTAAAACGTCGATTTTTATTGTGATAATCCCACGATCTCAATTTGGTGTCATTCGATGTTCAAGGACTTCACTGACGTGAAAAACACACATCAAACAAAATTCACTTGGAACTGGGAGCTAACAAAATTCCCTTGGAACTGGGAGCTGCTAGACAAAAAGAAAACTCGAAAAATCACCATGTTTGACTTTTAATTTTGTCTAGCGGCTAACAATTCCCAATGAATTTTGTCTGGCGACGGTTTTTCTTTTCATTGGGGTCCGCGGCCATCGAATGATTCAAGTCGCAGTGACCCTTTTCCCCTTTCCATTTAGTCTGGCCCCTGCACTGCTCCTAGGATGAACACTAAATTGACAAGTGTCAAAATTGTAGACTTTTGTGATAAGAGCTACCGCTTTGGATTGTTTGTATTCCATGCTTTAACTCATACAACAAAAATCATGTATCTTTACAAAGAAACACAGAGCCTGTTGTGATTTCGTCAGCCTCCGAATATTTTCTATGTTCATGTTAGAAGCAGTGCTAGGTCTGGCACGTAGATCGTAGAACATTTTTTGATGCTCGTATTAATAGGCAAATTTTAGTATCAAAGAGAATTCCATGACCATATGAGGGACTCAAAATACCACATGCCCCAGGTCTATGCAAGGGACGAAAGTAGAATTTAAAAAAATCAACTGTGTGTGAAGTTTGCAGCCTGATTTTTCAGTCCTTGCTGTTGCTCGTATTTATGCAAGTACTTTCAATAAATGATTGAGTTTTCTTGGAAAATTTTACATGAATTGTTAACGACCTTACAACCACCTACGTTATTTGCAATGAAAGTAGAGAACAGGTATGGTCGATCGCCGAATTCCTCTTAAACGTACTCACATTTTTTGTCAAAATAATATGAAAATGAGTGCGTTTAAGTACGAAAATAAAATTTTTATGTCCTCCTGGCGGACAATAGACCATAACTGTTTTACACTTTCATTGGTTATTTGCGGATTCAGGTAGAGTGCGAAAAACTACTTTACTTCCACTATAACAATTTATTTCCTCGAAAATCTCTAAAATCTAATTCCATTGTGGAAGCAAGTAACTCTGACATCACTCGGAAAATAATATCCTCTTCGAGTCAGTTTATTTTATTACAACAAAATCAAAAGGAAATGACAAATTTATCGGAAAAATCTCTTGGATATTTATTTCCTACTTGTTCGCACTATTCGAATAGTTAATTTTCACAATCATTCAGTCATTCGATTCTATTTCCATTATGGCATAGTAATCCAGATCTCAAATAGGTTGAAATGAAGAAAATTTCCAATTAAAATTTACTTTTCAACGATTGAGAGAATCTAAGCATTTACATTTGTCGCTAATTTTATTACCTCTCAACCTTCGGTCTATTGCTGTTTTTATTGCTTCCTATCACACAACAATAATGTTACCAAGCCCATTTCCAAGAAAAATTAATGAAAACTTGTTTACGTTCGATCCATTTATTTCTCGTGTGCACTGTACCACCAAATGTACCATCATCTGTGCAATCGGTTGTCATTGTATAATGGTTGAACGAATTTTCTTGTAAGAGGATTAGTATTCAATTTACTCGTTTAGTGACGCTGTTCACAAAAATGTATCACATTTGAGCAACAGTTACGTTTGAATTAAGTCGAAAATGCAGGTTTTCCTTTAGTTTTACAAGTTCCCAGGAAAATTTAATCTCGATTCATGAATGCAACCAAAAAGACTCTAAAGTATCTTTGATGCAGCTAACTGCAGTTACACATTACAGAGAAATGCAGCACACAAAAATTCCAACAGTGGATTTTCGCCCTTCCATCAACATGAAAATGGAATCAAACATTGTTGCAGCCAGACAGACAAAGTTTCAATATGAAAATTTATGCAAACCAATTTAAGAAAATGTTTCACAACCCAAACTCTGTTCGAAATACTCCTTAAGCACTTTCGTAAACACTTTTCTATGAAAAATGTTTAACGAAAAAGGAAATTAGCGAATTTCCCACACAGTATAAGTTTGTCGTACCTCTTCTTCTGTCTCTCGGAGCTATATACAATATCATGTAAGTATATTTATAGCAAGTGGCAGTTGGCAGCTTCTTCAATACCGGTTATATAAATTCATAATGACAAAATATATTTCCAGCATCTCCAGGATGTATAAATAAAACGCAAAACTTTTTGTTCACTGGGATCCATTTCATTTTCAAATTTATAGAAATTTATGCAAAAATATTTTATTTACACATTATGTCATATTCTCACATATAATTTTAATTAGCTCCAGTTAATTATTCAAGTAAATAAAAAGTTAATAACGATAACGTGCTTTCAAAGTGTTTCATCATCATATTATTTGGCTGAAATGTCGCAAGATGGGAACAACATTGTCTCGCGTTACGGTAAACCATTTATATTGGTGTTGAGACGGAACTAGTAAGAATTTTGGTTCTGATTGATGAAAAGTGGATTTTTTTAGGACGATTCGAGAGCTTGTCCTAACGAAGCCCAGCCGAGATAGTATATTCGCAGAGCTCCGCTACATGCTTGGACGTTTTCACCACGTGGGTCAAAAACACAACTTTTTGTTCAGTACAGCAAATAACGAATTCCGTAATAAAATTGACACAGGATGTGTCATACAGCTGAATTGAAAAGTGACGTCACTGGGAACGAAAAGCGTATAAAACGTAAGAGAAAATAGTATATTTTGTTACGAGTGATAAAAAGTTGAATATTTGGTACTAATTGTACATACTAGCTAGTACTAACGAGGCGCAACCGAGTAGGACAAGCTTACGACGTGTACCAAAAAATTCACGAGTCACAAAGGATGATTTTTGCGCTAGAAAACTGAAATGAGACGAAACCACAACAACAGAAGACCGCAAAAATATATACGAAAATGCATTTTCGACCGGAGCGGCCGAGAGTATAGTATTTTTCGTACCAAGCAAGAAATGACGATTTTTCCAGCACCAGTTCTAAGTTTTCCTTAGCGAAGCAAACCGAAGCGAGTAAGTAAAATTATAGGACGCGTGCTGAAAAAATCCATTTCCTGTCGATGTACGAACAACGTTTTGTGCACAGGACAACTGAAATAGAAAAAATAAATCAATTTACTTGAAAAAATTCAAACTTCACATTCACCATGTTCAATCGAATAGTCATGCAAAAATTCATTCAAAACCGTTTTCACAGGATAAATCGTAAAAAAATGCAAAATATGTCATATCAACGCACTTCAAGCAAAAGTGGTACTCTAAATAGGGTACTGAAACTTGACAGTGCTCCATACAAAATTTTACACTGTAAAATGAGTGGGGATAAAATTTCATACAAAATAGTACTCTATTTGGCAGCTGTCATTAATAGCACTTTTGCTTGAAGTGCGTTGGTCATATGCACAAAGTACTTTCTTGGCAGCAAATACCTCTGAGAAGTACAGAAAAATTGAATTGAATCATAGTTTGTGTGTCGAAATCCTTCGAATTTTATTCTAGTTCTTCCACACATTTTAGTTTAGAAGAAGATCCCAACAAAAATCTCTACGAGAAAAGTGTGACGCAGTCTTTTAGGTACAATTTCTAAAATGAATGATATCGCTAGAGTTGACGCTTTCAGCTTCGTTACGCAAAAATTAAATTTTACACTCAATTAGTTCAAACAAGCTGGCTTAGTTTTTCTCATCGTCTACCAAATAATTTTTACAAAAAAAAATTTTGACTGGGAACAACCAAAACTTTACCAAAAAAATCTGCGTCGCAAAGTAGCAGATTATCAGGAAGAAAATGCGACGCAGATTTTTTTGGTAAAGTTTTGGTTGTTCCCAGTCAAAATTTTTTTTTGTAAAAATTATTTGGTAGACGATGAGAAAAACTAAGCCAGCTTGTTTGAACTAATTGAGTGTAAAATTTAATTTTTGCGTAACGAAGCTGAAAGCGTCAACTCTAGCGATATCATTCATTTTAGAAATTGTACCTAAAAGACTGCGTCACACTTTTCTCGTAGAGATTTTTGTTGGGATATCAGTCGTTTTAGAAGTATAGTCAAATCAAAAATTTGACGAAAATCGAAAATTTGACGAAAATCAACTACCCGAAAGTTCTACTTTTTTCAGTTGCCCAATATATCCTAAAAGTGCCCAAATTTTTCCAGCTGCCCAACATACCCTGAAAGTGACCAAATATTTCCAGCTGCCCAACGTATCCTGAAAGTTACCAAATTTTTTTAATTGCCCACATGTGAACCATAATATTCATAAACTTTGAATTTTGAAATTTCGACCGAATTACAACCAACTTCACAACAATCATAACAACACTTTCATCACAACACTATCAACACAAAATGGCTGTACATTTTTATATGAGAGAAATTGTTCCGAGAATTAATTAATTAATTCCACAAAATTCTGATTTTTCCTGGGGTCAGAGAACAAAGGAAGCTAAACGTCAATTTCGCATTTTATAAGGTCTCGCGAACTGTGTACTATCCTTATATACTCAGGTTGCACAGACAACATTTTTGTTCAGTTCTGCATAAAACTTACAACATTTCCTGGTCACCCTGGACAAAAATTTGCCCGAAAATGAATTCTCTGCAGTTCATTCCAGGAATTCGTGGAATCTCTGTACACAAAAGTGTTTCATTTGACCTATGAGAATGTTAAGTTTCAAGTTTTTCCAGAACCTTAAACAAACGGTAAGCATTACACCAGCATCACCTAACCGGCCCCAAACCTAACCCTTCCAAGCAGTCGTTTTCTTCAATGGATAAAACAGATATATAAGTTTTCCGAATTAGACGCCTGCCTCTAATAACATTTTTGCCAAATATCATTAAGATTTGCGATGAAAAGTTTTCTTGAGACATGTTCACCATTTGGTATGTAACGAACGATATAAGATTTCTGAATTTATATATAAAGTAGAAATTGAAAAATTTTATCTCACAACACAACATATGCTTTTCACGAGGGGTAACCGACTGGCCAAAATGGTGGCAAATCAATTTCTAATTCCTTTCAATTCCGTTTAATTACCTCAATTACCGGACCAACTCGTCTAATTGCCGGATTCGCTCTATTTCCTTTCAATTCCTTTCAATTCCGTTCAATTCCATTCAATTCCCTTTCAATTCCCTTTCAATTTCCTTTCGATACCCTTTCAATTTCTAAAGGTACTTCCTGTCAATTCCTTTTAATTGCTCTTAATTCCTTTTATTTCTTTAATCGATCCTCCGCGCAAAAGTCCATCGACTTTATACACAAAACGTTCCTCCGCACAAAAGTCCATCTGCTTCATACGCAAAAAAAAAACAATTCGTTCCTCCGCACAAAAGTCCATCGGCTTTATACACAAAACGTTCCTCCGCACAAAAGTCCATGCTTCAAGCTTCATACACACAAAAAAGTAACATTCTCCTCGCAAAAGTCCATGCTTCATACACAAAATGTTGCAAAAACCCATCGACCATAATATATACACGGAAGAACACAACGCACAATAATTGCGTGTTCTTCCGTGTATATATTATGGTCGATGGAAATTTCAAGAGAAATGTAACATTTTATGGACGATGGGCTTTTGCAACATTTTGTGTATGAAGCATGGACTTTTGTGCGGAGGAACGAATTGTTTTTTGTGTGTATGAAGCATGGACTTTTGCGAGGAGAATGTTACTTTTTTGTGTGCATGAAGCTTGAAGCATGGACTTTTGTGCGGAGGAACGTTTTGTGTATAAAGTCGATGGACTTTTGCGCGGAGGAGCGAATTGTTTTTTTTTGCGTATGAAGGATGGACTTTTGTGCGGAGGAACGTTTTGTGTATAAAGTCGATGGACTTTTGTGCGAAGGAACGAATTGTTTTTTTTTTTGCGTATGAAGCATGGACTTTTGTGCGGAGGAACGTTTTGTGTATAAAGTCGATGGACTTTTGTGCGGAGGAGCGAATTGTTTTTTTTTGTGTATGAAGCAGATGGACTTTTGCGCGGAGGATACAATTGTGTGTGAGAAAAGTCTATATAAGCCGGTTGCAATATGAAAATGAAACATACTTCATTTGACAGTTTCGAAAATTTCGTCATGAAAAATAGGACCAAAACACGTTTTCAATGTCTCGTTTATTTTGAGCATTAGGCTTTTGAAAAGTTGATGGAATAGATGATATTGTCGGTGATGCATTTTTTTGTAAATTTGGTTTGAAACTGGAGCATTTCGCATCGGCAATGCCCCAGCCTAACATTCCACCGACGAATATTCACTTGTTTGTTGCGGCTCAAACTCTTCCGTATCTGACTCACAAGAATCCTCTGAAGAAGAATCCTTCAGTGTGCATATTATGAACATAAAAGGACGTTAGACCTGTTCTAAAATGGAACTGATCAACACTGTACACTGTTATTTATTGTGCGGGGGCTTTTAAAATTAAAACAAAAAGGAAATAAAGTGGTTTTGCATTCGCTGGTCCTTCTTTCCGATAATCACACTTATCAGCATTTACTCTCATTTACTTTCAATTCCACATATTTCCAGTCAATTCCGATCAATTCCTGCCAATTCAGATCAATTCCGGTCAGTTCCATCAATTCCAATTATTTACCGGATACTCCGGCAATTCCTTTGAGGGTGTGTAGTCAATTTCCCGAGTCGGTTACCCCTCGGCTTTTCATAGGCATCTTCAAAGCAGCGAGCGCAGATATATCTGATGAACAAAATGTACATGCATATATATGCTGTTAGGCGATAATATATCATATTTTGTTATTGTTTGAAATAAATTAAGAGTAAGTACATCTCGAAGTACATTCATCAAGCGAAATGAAATATTCTACGGAAATTTTGTGTCTTTCTAATTATAAATATACTTCAAGATGGTAGATGGTTAATGTTAGGTATGACAGAATTATCATATATGAACAACTTACTCTGAATTTGAACATATAATCAAGAACTCGTACACGCTTAGAGAGTCGCATGTTTTTCTTTCGATTCGATTTTTCTTTTTATTAAATTGTACAGTGATTGTCTGTACTTTATCCAACTGACATTATTCCTTATCGTCTAAAATATGACGATTTCGCTGAGTTGTATTCAATAAATCATTTTCAATGTTATCAATTGGTTTTGGTTATAATAAGTCATATGTTAAGAAGCACTTGTTGTCCAGTATAGGAATTACTTTGGATCCGCATTGTCGAAGAGATAAATTTTTATTAAAACTACAAAATGCTTGGGCTAAAAATGTTGATTTTAATGGCAATGTCAGTGGCCCTCACATATTCTAATGTTGTGTACGATGCAGAGACAATACCGGAACCGTGTACTAAGGTAGATATTCGATTTTTTCCATAGAACGAAAACGGAACTTAAAGTTAATGTAATGGCCACCTCTGGATGCTGTTCTCATCGAAGAGAATTGCTGATTCCCTAGGGATGGGACACGTTCAAAGTTATCGATAATATCAATCGAAAGAAATTATCGATAATCGATTAATCATATCGTTATCGATAATTTAATAATTATCGATAATTATCAAAATATCGAAATTCGATAATTATCAAAATATCGATATCTTGATATTTATCTGAAAATTCATGATAATATACCGATATATCGGAATATATCGATAAATATCGGATTTTCGGACCGAAATATCGATATATCAAATTATCGATATCTTGATAATTATCAAAATATCAATAATTATCGATTATCGATATTTTTTTGATAATTTTCGATAAAAAAAGTCGATAATTATCGATTATCGATAATCGATAATTATCGATAATCATTATCATTATCGCCCATGCCTATGATTCCCTAAATTAAAAGTAAAATCTTTTCGCAGAACAGAGTTATAGAAGGTGATTACATACCCCGTGGCCGCATAATAAACATAGGAAACCTTCCTGTATATGAAGCACCAGGTAACCTTGACAGAAGACGATTGCTCATTGCAGTTTACGACATTTTTGGATTTGCAACTAACAACATGAAGCAAATAACCGATCAAATGTCCTTACAATATGGTGGATTTAGAGCTGTGTTACCCGATTTTTTTCGCGGCGATCATTGGGACATCAATGACATACCTTATGAGTGAAATTTTTATTCCAAATTATAGGACACAAAATGCTGAGCAAATTCCTTATTTCAGCCCTGTCGAATTTAGCGCATTGGAATTGAGCTCTGGAATTGAGCTCAGCAGCTATTTTAAAGCCGGAGGTATGGTACATCCTGCATTTATTACAAATGAGCAAGGACAGTATGTTAGGATGCCCATGTATGTGATGCCAACGGGAGATCAAATGGATATGGTAACTTTAGCTGATAAATTTGGGCAGATATTTTGACACATGCGTTACAATGTCTTGTAGCTTCCGTTTTACCAAGCTCTACGGATCAAATTCGGTGACAATAGCGGTCATAGAAGGTTCGACGATATGTGGCATGGTTTTGCTGCTGCTCGTGGTAACTTCAGTGATCCATTCACACAAATGCATGTTAATGAAGTAATCAGAACTCTTGGAGCGTTTTTTGAACGCAATCTTCCCTTGTAAATACAAATATTCATTCGAGAAATTTGTACTTGAAGAAGACTTTCGGTGTTGTTATAATGACTGACTGAAATTTCTTTTACATATTCTGATAAAAATTATAAGCAATCTTGGTTTCGGCATGCTCTCTTTTTTTGTGGTGTATTCAGGAAAGTAGTCAGTCGAAAAGATTTATTCTCGCTAATGATACGATTTCCTTTTCATTTGTTACGGGGGTGTAAGGGGGGTGAGTTCATAAATTTTTTTTTCCTATTGGATTCCCGACAGCATCAGTTACCACGGCAACGGTGTTGACGACTTAATGTATAGTCAAGACGAGTCCTGCGAACCTAATGTGCTGCTTCAGCAACCCTAATAGCGTTAGAGTCTCCAGATCTCTTGAGCCTATGAGTCGGGTGGACTTATATCATTATCCCATTGAAGTGGCATTCTCTGCAGATGTTATCGAATGCGTTGAATGTGATGAGTCTGCTAGTGAATATAATTTCAAAAAGGGTGATTTCTCAGTGCTAAATTGTTATTTGAATTCTGTCAACTGGGATCAGCTGATGTTAAACGTGTCTGACGTAGACGTTGCTGTTGACCTACTCTATGAAACGCTGCTAGCCGGCTTCGAAAAATAAGTACCGCCTAAGAAGAAAGTGACGATTGACGAACCGCCGTGGTACAATCAGCGTCTGAAAAACTTGAAAAGTAGGACGAGCAAAGCTAGAAAACGTTTTAGTTCTGAGACTGACCCCGTGGAGAAGGTAACGAGTAATTTCGCGCCGCGCGAGATTACACATATTATAGTAGAATTTCGCGCCCATACATTTTTCAATGGCTAACTTGATTTAGAGAATTTTTACGAGTACCTGGCGATAAATTGGCGGTAGATTAAGTTGAGTATCAGGCACATAAATTTTGGAGATGCGAATTTTATTCTAACACCCTAGAGCTTTGTAACAGGGATACCGGTATCCTTAGAAAGTGTGGATTTTCCTTTTACAAAACGTTAGGATACCGGTATCCCAACTGAGATACACGTATTTTGTATCAAAGATACCGGTATCCCGACATAGAACGTGTGGATTTTCCTTTTACAAAACGTTAGGATACCGGTATCCCAACTGAGATACACATATTTTGCATCAAGGATACTGGTATCCTTACTCACAAAAAGTGGATTTTCCTTTTACAAAATGTTATGGGCGCGAAATTACACTAATAAAGTAGGAATTTCGCGTGGCGCGAGATTCCTACTTTAATAGTGTAATTTCGCGCCCATTCGGCGCGAAATTACTACTAGCCGTGGAGAAGTCTAGGTTAGAGATGGTTTTCCTTTCACTGAGTAAAGAATTTCGCACTGTACGAGATTTAGCCTTTAGCAGATATCTGTCTAAAACTGAGGATATGTTGATATCAGATCCGAAATGGTTTTGGTCCTATGTGAAATCGCGCAAGAAAACTGTAGGCTATCCTTCCATGATGCGCAGAGGTGATAAAAAGTCTTCTACTCCTATCGAAACGTGCAATCTCTTCGCTGAGTTCTTTGAAAGTGTCTACGTCGTTGACAGCGAAAATGAATCGGACGTATCTCGTAAGTTTTACCCCATTGATAAACGTGTTGATGTTGGTTCGATTTGTATTTGTTTGACTGCTGATGGTGTCTTGAGCCAGTTACGCAGTATTGATATCAGAGCAAAGGTGAAGGGCCTGATAACATCGCACCCATTCTCATTCTTTTAATAAACTGTGCTAAAAGTCTTTGTTTTCCTCTCCTCCGTATTTTTAACTCGTCTCTGTCAACTGGGAAGTTTCCTACTAGATGGAAATCGTCGTATGTGACACCTATTTTTAAAAGTGGGTCTAGAAGTGACGTTGAAAACTACAGAGGCGTTGCTATTTTGCCGACTATCGGAAAGTTTTTTGAAGCTATTGTGACCAACGTTTTAATTGAGAAGTTTAATCGAGTGATTTCAAAGTCTCAGCATGGTTATATCTACGTCGACGAATTTAGTTGAATTTGTGAGTCATGCCACTAAAGTGATGGAGTCCAAACATCAATTATATGTCATTTACACTGACTTCCAGGAGGCGTTTGACAGAGTCAAGCATTCGGTTCTTCTGTACAAGCTGAAAAATTTTGGTATTCATTCGGAGTTGTTAGCGTGGATTTTGTCCTATCTAAGTGGACGCACGCAGTTCGTCAAATTAGCCGGTTACTCATCCCGAATTTTTAATGTGACATCTAGCGTTCCTCAAGGTAGCCATCTTGGTCTTCTTTTGTTTTTACTGTTTATGGATGACGCTACCAAAGTTTTCTCAACTTCCACTTACCTGTTGTACGCTGACGATCTAAAGATCTTCAAGGTGATTAAGAACGTGCTTGATGCTAGCGCTCTCCAACGTGATTTAAACAGGTTCTTGCAGTGGTGTGAAGTTAACCAACTGTATTTAAACGTTAAGAAATGCAATGTGATTTCCTTCACTCGTAAGAGATCCAAAGTCGAATTCGGTTACTCTGTTTAGTCCTCATTGCGCATTTGATCATACACAGATAAAAATGGTGCCATTAGAGGTCGAAATAGAAAAATAAGAAGGACATCTGACGTTTCAAGCAAATTGTTTTGCAATGGATAAATGGATACCGACAGTTGCAATGATTTTCCACTTTTGTAATAAGAACGGGTCTTTGCTTTCGTTGGCAGATGTATTTATAATTTTATAAGACCAAGATTCTCGCGTAAAGTGGAGTGTTGATTTGATGGTCCCATCAATTTTACAGTTGAAGATTCTCGCGTATGTTCGTGAAAGAAGCTCTAAGAATTAGGTAAGAAAAAACTTTTGTTGAATTTTATGTTCACTTCTGAGGTGTTGAATCTTACATACAGCCGGTTTTCGGTCATTCGCAATCAACTAAATAGATGCGTATGAACGTGTATCCGAATGAACCCTATATACAGCCGGTGCCGGGTCGTTTGTAGTCCGATAACATATGTGTTACGTGCAGCCCTCTTCATAGGCTTTAATGTGAAAAGAGCCCTAAGAATGAGGTAAACTAATTTGTCTCCTTAATTTCATGTTCAGTTCTCAACCTTTATCTATTGAATCCTATATACAGCCGGTTTAGGGTCGTCTAGAGTCAGCTAAACAGACGTGTAGATGTAAACAAATAAATCAAATCTACGGCCAGTTAAATTTTATGTTTATGTCGCTTGACCTGCTGTAAATTGCACTTTACAGGATAAGGGATATAAAAATATTTATGAAAATAGGAATAAGAGATGAAGCAGCCATTTGTCAATTTCTAAGAGTTTCGTTCCATAAAATTTCTAAATTCAGAATCGAAATTCTAAAAATAGGCCGTAACTGCAGGTGATGGTCACTCACGCAGCCTCCATACGTGATAATTGTTTATACGGTTTACCACACCTGACTTTTAAACATGTATAAGGCAGTGGCGATCAGCTGAAGGAAATTGCATCTGAAATTTGGTTGGGGTTAACTGTATCTTAACAAAAGTACGGAGTAGAAGTTTTCAACACTTCTTTTGTCAAACAAAATGTTTAAAATTCGCCTATAAATCACATTACCGAGATTGTGTCGTTCAGCTTTTCATTTCGTCCCGATTCCCAGTTCTAAAGCATCAATGTCTATTAATTTAAGTCAATTAAATAACCAGCTAGCTTTCAACGTTTCATCTCTACTCAATCTACTAATATCGTTAGCAGCAGTTAGTGCTGTACTGAGCTCTAATTTTATTAGTTGATTACCCAATCGCTCTTACTTAAGAAGACGGGTACACGATGGCAGCTGTAGTTGCAAAGTTGCACTTGGATATATTTATTGTAGTCGAGTGTTTGCAGCATTTTCGAATGCATCAATATCGATAGAACAAAAATGATGGAAATGGTGCTTCGTTATGTGAAATTATAACTTATTAGTGCCGAAGACGATCAATAAATCAATAATCCTCTTCTTAATTAAAAGGTTATTACTACACATTTGCAAATAGTCTCTTTATAATACCAAGTATTACTATTTGCACATTGTGCAGCGAGCCTTTTCCTAATTAAAATCGTATACTCAACTCATGCTGTGTCCTTTTATTATGTCTTGATTTGTCAAGGAATATTTGAGATGTTTTATGTTTCACAGTGAAATTACAACATTTCACAGCATTTTCAACTTACAAAGACATTGTGGAAAAGCCAATTAACTGAAATATTTCCCGCAGCTAAGGTCCAATCGCAGTGACTCCGCTCAGCTCTGCGTTTATTTTACAAAAATTGAAAGAGGGTATAGTCAACATTGTTCGATCAAAAACGGAGTATAGCTCAGTTTACATAATAGTTCGTGCAAACAATTGAAAAGAGCCGGAGTTTTCCAATGAAACGCACTTATTCTCATATTATTTTGACATAAATTGTGAGTGCGTTTAAGATACGTTTTCTGTACTATCATTGAAGTTTTCGTTGTATATACTGACAAATAAACGGAGTCGTACCAGCCAATAAAACGTTTCTATAGATGAGACACTCGACTATACTTCGGAACATTATCCATTTTCCACATTGCTCTGCACCAAACTAAAAGATAAATTAATGGAAAACGAATTTAAAGCTGGAAAACGTTAAGTGAGATGAAAACAGAACTACTCACACCCCAGTTTCATCTAATTGCATTATTCCAGACAATGCATTTTGCCACACAGACACGGGTGTCCATTCAATGTAAAGCCAAATAATTTCCAATTATGTTCCGTCATAAGTGTAGCAACTTTAATATTTATGAATTTGAGATAATAATTTCGTTTTGATGAGATTGTATATTGCATAAAATGCGAATTATGGGTGCGTTTTGCTTGTTCCTATTTATAGGTACACTTTCAATTAGGACGAGCATACCAAACCTATATGGGTCTCGTAACTTTATACAAAATTTATATCCATTTTTCGCTTAAATTAGTTTAAAAAAATATTTTCGAAAAAGTTCAAAATCTAATTTGTTTTTGAGTGGCAGAGTAAATGGATATAGTCACAGAAGGGATTTACGTGGGTTGTGTGCACTGTATGGAGTTAGTTCAGCAACTATTTCCACAAATTGACAGGATTTAAGTTTTAACTGAACTTGTAAAAGGTTTCCTCAAAACGTTAGCCATTCGGATACTTGAATCCTAGAATGCCACATTGCAAGCATTCTTTTTGTGTTTAACTCCACCATCGACATAAAAAATACCCACAAACTTGAGGGGTGAGATTAATTTAATTTCTGCAAATACAACGTCGTCGGATAAAAAATGTACATATCAAGTTTTCGTGTTTCATTGATGTACGAGGCGAAGCCGAGCGTTTGTTCCGAGTTATATGAAGGATCTTACATGCTGAATGCGTCGAAAGAAGTTTCAACCACTTGTAGCTTTGCAATTCTACTAAATATAACTGAAAGCTTGATCTGTGGGAAGGTTGAATAAAGAACAGGGGTCTTTCATAAATTTTTGAACAAAACAAGACTTGTGTGTCTGTTCATATTTTCTTTTTTTTGTAAATTCGTATCTCGAAAATCCAAATTTTTACATTACGTAATTCATGAACGACTCCTCATATCGTTACCGCATATTACACAACAATTGTAATTTTTTTACAAGAAATAAAGCGTTTAAAAAATATAAAATATCTCGTTCATATTTTCGGACGTATCGAATGTAGCCATTACATTACATAGTGAAATTAGTAAAATAATCCACCACAAACATGCAGTGTCTCGAAATCTGTTATTAATTAATGATGTATGCATGTATGAAGCAATATGCACAGCAATTAATGCCGTAATTTGCATAACGGGCTTTACTGAAAATTTTAAACAAAAGAATTCTTTTGTTTAAATTTTTCACTAAGTCCGTTATGCAAGGTACGGCAGATTATACACCCAGAAAAAGAAACTTCAGACAATACTCCTCGTAAGTATAAAATTCATCGAAACGGTATAATATACATCATTGACATATATGATACATGGACAATGTTTTCTATACGTGGGACACGTTGACAACGTAGTTACGTATTTCGATTGTCAGATTGTAGTGACGTACGTTGAATGTGAATAATTTACGGAAATTAAACGCACATCACGTATGTTTCACGTAAATAGTGGATGTTGGTCTTAAACATTGAATTTGGATCATCTTTATTTAGATTTCTTAACACGAAGAAGATCAACTACAAAATTGTTTTTTAGTAAATTAGAGAAATCTCGACAAAATAATTTCATTTTTTGTGAAGTAGTTTTATTTCGTAATCATATCAGAAAGTTGTTTAAGTTGGAATTATCTGAAATTGATTATAAGCATTTTGATAATCCATAACTATCTTGCCATCAAGTCGACTTAAATTCAATTATGTTAAAAAACGACATATAATTATTTATGTGCGATACTTTATAACGTTCTACGCGTAACTTATACGCCACACACGTATATGGCTTTTAAAGTACGCTTCAACAATAAGAAATGTCAACCAACACTACTGTACTGCAACATTAGAAAGATCGTTAGCTCATGATCCAGAGGTCCCTGGTTCAATTCCCAAAGAAGTCAATTTTTAATTTGAGATATTTGTTACCAAAAGCTGCTAAAATACATAATAACTACTATAAGCTGCTAATATGGTGTCTACCGTAGATAAATTCAATAAAATTCATATTTTTAAATCTTTGTGGAAGAGAAATACTTCTCGCACGTACTATATTCGCGCCGGCTGTATAACTACCTTACCACACTTTTTACCAGGGGGCACGAATGATATACGCATAGCACGTAGGAAATTTCGCTCAGTGTAGCACTGCCCCTAAGAAGAGATTTCAATTCGATCATAAGGCCGTGACTATAAAACACTCAAAGAGTAAAAGTGACGCAAGTGACTATACCGGATGTGATTTGCCCGAATTATGTGTGTTTTTGTATATATGGTCGTCATCTTGAATAACAGCGCCACCTACAACTTTCTGTTCACTTTTATATTTTTGTGGGGTCACGAAAGGAGCAGAGACTTTAAATCAATTAGTTTAGCGAAATTAGTCAAAAATTGGATTTTATAGGACCATTAGTAGTTTTACGCGGTGTCGGCTCTACATGCCAAACCATGGCGGCGGCAGCTTGCCAACATGGGGCGATAATCAACAATAAAAACGTTTTTCACATTAAATATGAGCCAACGGACATCTCGCACCCGACTAGTCATTCGGATTTGAATTGTAGTACTTCAATATTTGCTGTCAATATGGTTCCGCAGTCTACGACAAAAATTTTTTTTAAATTTTTTCTAGTAACAGGACTTGCGTCACGGGCGCTATGCTAACGCGCGTCCATGATTCTGATTTAGATGAACAATAATTTCGCTGGGTAAATCACTCTTGGGGCATTGCTTGGGTATATTTTGAAGTGATTGCCTCTTCGGTCAATTTATATTGGGTGCGAGGAGTCGAGGTTATTTAGAGAGAGCCCCAAGCCTGTTAAAAATTGGTTTGTGTTTAATAAGTATTGCTTTCATAAAATAATGAATCGGTATTCCAGGCCTGTCCCTGTCATAATGAGCGAGCGGGCGAAGCCCGATGTATCCTTCCAATTTTGCATCTCCTTCCTATATTTTTTTTAGGGTTTTGACAGTCAGTCCGGCCTTGCTGTATATTCTCGTTTGCTTTTTCGGCTATAATTTCCTAGAGAGATGACTTACATGTAATACAGAGGAGACGTATCCGAGCAAGATCAATATTGTTTTAAGAACGATAATATCGTTTTTGAATGATAATATGGGGTTTTAAACGATAAATTTTAAAAATATTGTCTGGATGATATTATCGTTCTCTGTACGATATTATCATTCAAGAAACGATATTAGCGTTTTTTGGTTGATAGAATCTTTTTTGACGATTTTGGACCGTGTAGAAAGGTCGCCTGTCTAATGTGCTGCGCCTAAATTTCGAACCCACAACTGGCAATTTAATAATTCAATCGGAAGTCTCGGCATACACACTACGCTATTGAGTTTTTTCAGTATTTAGAGCACCACTCAAGCTTCAAGTGCGATGGATGTAGCAATGTTTGTGAACCATTTTTAAATTAGTAAAATTGCAATAATCTATCTCAGATAGAAACAGAGATGCAGAAATTATTACCAGTCTTTCATAGCTGATGGATGAATGCAGAGCATACTCTCAGCTGCAAGAAATTTCAAGTAAAATTGGATCCGGTAGCATATGGTACAAAAAGCACTCATATCAAATTAACAATTTTTGCCAACGATCTGCAAACAATTCAATAAATGTGCGCTTCTATAGTAGAGAAAATTAAATTACGGCTGGAGCTGTATATAGCAACAATACCGAAACACCATATCCACCGCATAACTTCAATATTTCCAATAAATGATTCAATCATCTATGTAAATTGGAAAATCATCTGTTACACACCCTTCACATTCAGCTTGATTAGCCAGCATTAGATGGATAATCTCGTATAATACATCAAATAGAAAGCAATATCATCTGAGGTATGGAGAGATCAATTTAATTTGAATTTTTTTTTTGTACTTTTTATTATTCGGCGACACACATTTTGCTTCATCAAATTTCCGATTTATTTATGGCATGCAAATTTCATTGAAATTTGCAAAATTAAATTGAATATTTCGCTGTGATTTTCCTGTGTTTAACTTCTATTTTGTCATTCGCTGCAGATGCTGTCTCGGATGCTGTCAGTATAATTTTAATTGTTTGTCGAATTCGATACATTCTGTCATACACTAAATGATACACAGTCCCGGGCACAGAATCCAAAATAGTTTCTCGCAATGTAGAATGCAAAAAGCGATTTTAGGAGTGAAAATGTGAAATTAATGCTGTCAATTAGTCCTTACGATGCTAATAAAAAAGCGACCATTTAAACAAGTCAGCACAGCGTACCATATTAATGTACACTGAGTTGCATTCGGAAACCAGTTCATTTTGTCGTTCATGTTAAATGAGTGTAAAGTATAAAATGGAAATAGATTGTTATTAACAGAGTGTAACGTTTGTAGGTATCGATGCAGGACAGTTAAAACAACTCAGAGTTGAGTAGAATGACAGAAAATGTTTACAAATTTGTACCTGAATGCAAATAGTCGCACTATTATTGCAGATAATATTCGCAACGGGACCTGGTAAATTAACGTGGGAAAGAAGCGACGAGGTCTTGATATTTCAACACTAGTTCCTAATTAGTGTTGAAATATCGCGACCTCGATTATATGCTAAAAGGCTTTTCTAGCGAATTCGATTCCAGCACACGCCTCCGGTTCGTGTGGGAAAACTGTCATTCGCTAAAAAAACATATTTGCTCGCGTTAAGTAAATAACTATTTACATGCTACGTGCGTCATAGACCGTACTTTTCAGCACTACTTTGGACTTTGGACGCACTCAACATGTAAAATCCATCACAAAACTTGGCTGCGCCTTGGATCAATAAAATTCACACGAAAACTCTCCTTTTTATTCATTTTTAGTTCACTATTATGTAGATTGTTTGACAACGACTTGATTTGACGAAATTTCGACGAACATAAATACTGCTACAATGGTCCCTTTAATGGTGTAGCACTGTCATTATCAAACTGTTTATTCACATATCAAAAAGTACATAACATTAACCTGTTGACAAATATCTCACTGGTATAATTGCAAAACCATTTTACCGCTAGGCTTTCCCTGCATCGCATTTTTATGCTTTAATTTGCTATATATATAATATTCTATTTGTGTCATTGTAACGGGAGCTTCATTCATGTCTGTTTTGATTATATTTCCATTATAAAGGTAAGAAAATAATAACATCTTCCACTCAGCACATCAGCCTCATAATCTCTCGAGAATATGCTTCGTTGTTGATTTGTTGTAAGGTAGAGTGGTTTCCAAGCTGTACTGGAATATTATGGCGAAAAATCTGGCCAGACGGAAAATCCGATGACTGAAGTTAGGCGGTTCTCGGTAACGCTATTACGAAAAAACAAGATAATATCGAAACAGATGGTACTAGATGGCGCTCGTACCGTCGAGGCAGCGGTAGCAACGCTCATCTCTCCGGAAAATAGTGAAAATGCAGCGAACGACAATCAAGGAAGATTTGGCACATTAGTTATCCATGTGATGTCAAATCAAGGTCGCGATAAGATCGACCCAAGGCTCCAAACTTAGTGATGTCACGCAGATGATGATACGCGGATGACACATCAAAGAAGATGCAAATGTAGCATAGGTATGCCTTTACGCTTCTAGTGGTCGATGACGTGGCCAGCCTAATTGGTATATTCTCAATAAGTGTACGATGAGCAGAGAGCATTCATGGCATGTAACAATAAATTTTGTGTGGGACTAACAATGGCAACACAAAATAATAACACGAAACAGACTATAATAATATGCACTCCATACTAAATAGAGCAGCCGTTTCCTTTATGGGTCTGGTATACATGTGCGATAAGTGTATCCATATAGGATTCACTGTATAAAATGTATATATAAATGTCGCAAACGCTGTTTACGCATTGTATATTACAAATTTCATTGATGATAGGCATACATAGACCAGGACCGTAGCTAAAGGGAAACTTGAGTGGAGCTTTTGACACTTGTGACAGAAAAAAGCGTTTTTCTTAAATTTCTCAATCCAAAATTATTTTTCCGCCTTTGATCCCGTCCTGCAAATCCTGTCCGGCTACGTTCCTGCATCGCACTATGTCAGCATCATAATTTCATAGCAAATACAAAATTAACACAAAACATCCTTACCGCCGTTTCCTGTTAGTAGTAGCTAAAGTGAAAATGCATGTAACTTAAAGGTATAACTTTTCATGCAATAATGATTTTGTGCCAATTGCTATTGGCACCTCTTGAGTTAAATAAATAATGCGTCAGAGTTTAAAGTTTTAAGTGTTTCTTAACTACAAAAAGACGCGTTCGGTCGAAGTTTTTGAATTTATCGAACAGCAATAATTCATCAATGCGACCACAGCAGTATCATAATGTACGAAAATTGCACACTTTATATGATTTTGTTTGGAATAGTTATCATGCCCGCATATTAGCAAGCGGGCGTGACGCAAGTCCACTACCAAAAATGTTTTAACAAAATTTTTTTGAGGACGGCGGAGCATATTTACAGCAACTTTTTCCCCCTTAACTCCAACGAGATATTGAACTTCGAAATATTGATGTTTGTATGAAAATAAGCAAAATTTCGTTTTTTCAGATAACTGAAATCGCCTACGTTAGTTAGTTAGTTCCTATATGAAAAAGTGGATCCAGCAACTCCTAAACGTTTCTATAGATTTTCCTGAAATTTTGGTTATAGGCTAATATTGGCCCAAAAATAAGAATGGAATGTTCAAAAGTTGGAAAAAACTCATATCTTGGGAGCTGGAGCTCCCCAAAGTCTCCATACAAATGCCATATAAAAGCCAAATTGTTGTATATTTTGTTGCATGATATGGATGGTAATGTGGTGAATGTTGTGTGTTGTTTTGGTATGTATTTCTTGTAGGGAATTGTTGGATCATTAAGTATTAACTTCCACTAGGTAGGTTCCTAAATTTTGGGATTACAGATGATTCCTCTGGTACTTCCTAACTTCCATCGGATTTTTTGATGGATTTGGGTTTTTTTCGATATAAGTGAGGTGTACCAAGATTGGTTTCTAGATTTTCGAATTTAGACTGATTTCTCTAGAATTTTTTAATTTCCATAAGGGTTTTTGATGTTGTCGAAATGACATACTTACAAAAGTGGTGACATCACTTGTTGAGGAACGTATTGTTAGGAAAATGGTTGAAAAATGTACTGAAAGAATTTAAACGAAAGAAAACCGAATCATCTGCTACTTGTGACGAAAATTTCTTGTTGTAAAATTTTCTTTCACAAATTTTTTGAGTCAATTTTTTGTTGATAAAACTTTTGCGTACGACGCACAATGAGTCACCCTCCGCGATATCAGTTATTTTGTAAGTAAGATAAAGGACTTGCGTCACATTTACACTTTAAGGGTTTTTTGACTGATTGATGTAACAAGAAACGTATGAAGGTATATTATCGCACTAGATGTCAGATTGTCAATCCAAGACGAAGCCGACGTTGGCAAGACATTGTGTGCGATAATATTCAGGGAGTGATATCGTTAATGGGTGTAATGTCATATGAATGAAATTTATTGCACTAGAGCATTAAATGATTTGCAAGGTTTTTTTTGTGCAAAAAAAACTTCAATCTTATGGCACATGATACTGTTTTGCTTCGTTGCGTAAAATGGTGCATATATCATGTGTCGTATTGTAGTGAGAGATTCTAGCTACAAAACACAGGAGATGTGTCTTCAACAATTATATGGAAAAGGCAAGAAAAAGTCTTGAATTGAATCCATATATCTGAATTAGAGGTGTGCACCGCCGATTTTACGCCGGCGCGCCGCCGATTTTTGGCCAAATTTTCGGCGCGCCGCCGCCGAAAAATATTGGCTCACGCCGCCGCCACCGCCGGTTTCATTTTCGTCGCGCCGAAATTTTATACTTTTATTGCTTTCAGCCATTTTAATGGGCGGCAATATAAACTTAAACTGAAATATATATACAACAGTGTGTGCGTGATTACAAGGTTTTAGCAAATGTTTCTATCTCTTAATTTTTTAAGTCAGGTTGCTATATGCTGCTCAGCAAATACACTTATTACTAATTACTTATTACTTATACATTTATGTTTATCAAAATCTTTTATTTGCGCAAACCATAGAGTTACACTCGAGAGTTGGCGTGATGGCGTTTTGTCGTTTTATCATCTATCCATGTGGCCACTATATGGACAACCCTATCTTTGTAGTTACTTATCAACCCTGAGTCATATGTTGTTCTGTCAAAACGGAAATTATGATGACTCATATCAAAACAAACCATTGCACTTTTTTGCTTCTGAAGATTCATAAAATCTGATTGTTCAATTGCTCGAATATGCAATTGGATACGCCTGTACCGACAATTTGATACGATTTCGCAACCAATTTAGTAGTATTCTTTAATGAAATTTGTGATATTTTTACTCTGAAACCGTTGACTTTAATTTGATAAATTTTCACTATTTCGTTTAGTTAAATTTGTTCCTAAAATTTATTAATTCAATTACTGTAACGAAATTCACACATTTAAACCGACTCTAAGAACAAACAAACATAACACAAATTTAATGACACAAAATGTCAGACATCAGTACTCATGTAACAGCAGTCAAAACAGCAGTAAAAACAACAGCTGCTGGCCACAAGAATACAATTATTAGGAGCATCGGCACCCAAAATGCTGGTTTCCTCTTAAAAGTAGCATTTTCATAGAAAAGCGCCATCTTGCCAACACTCGAGTGTAACTCTATGGCGCAAACCTTCTACTACGATCTCACTCCTACATCTTCTTCTTCTTCTTCTTTTTCAGCCTGCTTCTATCCACTGCTGGATGTAGGCCTCTCCAACTTCTTTCCATTTCGTACGATCCATTGCCATTTGCTGCCAGTTTGTACCTGCAATATTCTTAATTCCGTTTGTCCATCTCTCTGGTGGTCTACCTATAGCTCGTCTTTTATATGGTCGCCAGTTCATGATCTTTTTGGTCCAACGTTCGTCTGTCCTTCTTGCAATATGTCCCGCCCAGCTCCATTTCAGAGATGCTATTCTTTCCATGACATCAACGACCCTGGTTTGTTGTCGAATCCATTGATTCGTCATTCTGTCTCTGAGTGTTATTCCAAGCATACTCCATTCCATGGCTCTTTGTGTCACTCTCAATTTTTCTTCGGATGCTTTCGTTAAAGTTAACGTTTCCGCTCCATAAGTGAGCACTGGAAGGACACAAGTGTCGAAAACTTTGCGTTTCAGACATTATTAATTTTGCTTTTGAAAATTAGTCTGAGTTTTCCGAACGCTGCCCATGCAAGACCAATCCTACGTCTTATTTCTGCAGTTTGGTTGTCCAGACCTAACTTCAGCTTATGTCCTAGATATACTCCTACATCGAAGATATGGAAATGTAAAGTCACATCTTCTTAATCTACTAGATGTTCTGACAGTTACTCATAATTTCCCAAGGTTCTGAAAGAATAGGGTATACACTCGCGAAGGCGGTTGAAACCAAATTTGTCAAACGCACTTATTACATATTGTTGAAAAGTCAACTTGAAAACAATTATTTTTTGTAAGTTGAAATCGTCATATAAAATATTCCAAACCTAGTTGGCGCTACAGAGGAAAATTTTGGTTCCACCGCTCTCGTGATCAACTCGAAAGTGTCTTAACCTGTTCTTTCAAAACCTTGTTAATCGAAGAAACAATCGTGAGTTTGCGAAAATGACATATAAATTATAAGTTGTAAATTTTAAGTAACCTTCTAGAACATCTAGTATGAAGATGAAGATGTGGCAAACTCACAAATCATTCTTGGATTCATTGAATCAGATGTTTTTAAAATGAAGGACAGGGATTGTACATTCGAAAGATAAAAATGAGATTGTACTTGGATTCGTGGTTGATACTTCAGTTCTTCAGTTTGCAAGATAGTAAGAATTCAGTGTTCGTAAAAAGGATTGCGCACGCTTTTTCAAATGTCTTTGCATTATTTTAGAAAGTTTAGATTTTTTTTTAAATTTATCGGCGCGCCGATCGGCGCACCGCCGCCGACATTAAATTTCTTTCGGCGCGCCGCCGCCGATCCATCACCAGTCGGCGCACCGCCGCCGACTATTTTGAAATCGGCGCACACCTCTAATCTGAATGAATCAATCAAAATACTCAGTATATATAGTCGAGTCATGGCTTCATGATCCTTATGAATTTGTCACAGTGAATCATCACAGCATTTTGGTATTTTATCGCGCACGAAGTGATGTCAACTTCAGCTTGGTCTCGGGTTCATAATCTCACATCTGGAGCAATAAAATATCTTCATACAATTCTTGTACAACTATTATCAGCGTGAGACAAAAAAAATCGAAAACAAACTGGTCGAAATTCATTGAAAGAAAAACCTTCAGTTACAGCATTCCATGCCCAGAAAGGCATTCAGGAGCTCTACTATACTCTCAAAATGGCAACGACACCATTTATAACTTTAGTTCTGCTGAAAGCTTTTTTTTAATCCTCACATCTTTCCATTCATATCCATTATATTAAAAACGAAATGCATTTTCATCGATTTCAGCAAAAAAAAAAGTTTTCTCAAATGTTTCAGTTTCATTAATCGCCTTTCCAAATTGTCGTTACAATCGATTTTTTTTATGTAGCTTAAAATATCAAAAGTAAAGCACCAAGAAATCAGAAAACGAAAAAGCCATTTCATACGACTTTTATTCCGTCCATTTAAAAGCCATTTTCTATCGTTCATCGAAAAGATTAATTTAATTCGAGAATAGAATGTGCTAAACGTGCTCGAAATACATCAGTTAAGGTATATAGTGTCATGATACTATACTAAGACTTGGTACAGCGATTATTCCTTTGTTTCATTTCACAGTATTTTAGAGGAATACTTTCTCGAATACACTTATTTATTAGGGTGGATTGATATTAACAGCTTAAAAGTCCGTACCAGGTCACTTACTTATGTAATGTCATCACATTCAATCACACGAATCAACGCAGTTCAAGCAAAGGTGCTTCGAGTGACAGCTGCCAAATAGAGTACTACTTTGTACTATGTTCCAATTTTTTTTGCAGTGCCAAAGTCTGTTTGATACACTGTTCGTGTCCAGTTTCAGTACTCTATTTAGAGTACCATTCATGCTTGAAGTGCGTTGCTCGAATCTATGAATTTTTAAATCTAGCGAATAAAATGTAAATCAGGTCGGCCAATGATTAATGTGATGACATGATAGATAGAACTACTGAATTTAGAACCAAGACCGAGAGCCTGTTGCGCAAACAGTAATCTACAGTTCATGATGTGAACCACAGATGATTGATCTGTCTGAATTAAGAATCTATATAGATTGCTACGGCCGATATACCCTATTCAACTTTATGATTGAAAAAATACAGTGCCGCATCTTCATAGGCACCAATTGGATGCGGCATTGGACGCCTTGAGTCAAGCCCGGGACTTATAGGATTTGAATCTGTTGCTCTTCTGATTTAGCAATCTCTGGACCATATTAAATATTAAAATTTCTCATATTCAACGCACAGATTTCGTAAGTCAATCAATTCAAAAACATTTATTGCAAATACAGCTGTACAATAGCTATCAAGCTGATTGTTGTGCCAATTATTAGTCCAGCTAATCCAATACATGCAATTATCATATTCTTACTTATCAAGAGAGCCCGAGATGTACCGGATGTTGAGTGCCACAGGGTACAGCATTCAAGAAATGCTGGTAGCGTTAAACCTAGTGTCGACAATGTTAATGCGCCAATCAGCGATATAAATAGATCCAAATTTGGAATGGCTATAGCTAACAGAACTGAAAAATCATTTTTTTTTATAAGGATTTCGTTGATTGTTTCGATTTGTTTGATATTTTACCCGTTACGCAAACGATAGACGTTCGTAACGCATATTCCCAAACCAATTTCCTTGGACTATTAGCTAGCCTGTGAACAAAATATTGTGTCCATGCCAAATCAATGGCCACCTGAGTTACAACTGCATTAGAAATGAAAATAGCACAACTTAAGAGCGCCTTAGCTATTTGAGCGGGCCTATAACATATAAAACAAACATAAGTTACATTAGGGGTAGACCATTATAGTTCGTAAAGTTCGCTAATAAGGCAATTTCGTAAACTTTCGCCAAAAATTATGGAAGAAATGTCAAAAGCTCACGAAATGGCCACACTTACGAACTTTACGAACCATAACGGTTTACCGCCATTGAGTACTAAGACAATTACAGTTCATGTTTCGGAAGATTCAGCGTTATCGATGCTTCTATTTCGTTGCCATATTTTAAATAGCCACACAAGCCCATACAAACAAAAAATGAAACAACAACAACCATGGCCCTGTTCAGAATTCCCGTTGCACCTACAAATTTTTCCGGCGATTTCATTTCGTTTTCCAATGGGATAATCTTTAACGTGACGAACAAAACGATGGAATTAAAAAGGAGTTCCTTGAGCTCGACAAAAAATGCTGTGGGTGCCAAAACACACGAGCAATTTTGCGTTGATGGGATCGACAAATATGTTGCCTGTGCTTGTTAACCTGTGGTGAATATCGGATTTCAGTGGAAAACGCAGCATTATTGTCAATCCCGTCCACACAAAATTGCTCGTGTGTTTTCGGCCTAAGGCCTACTTTGTACGTCGTTTAGCAATCCGTTCACTTGAACTGTCAATCGTTAAAACAATGAAAACTAGCTCCGCCTCTATTGTTTGAACGAACTGTACGAAACAGAATGCTAAACGGCATAAGTGCGAAAAGCCCTTAAGTTGCATACTCACGGCAGTGACAGCTTCCAGCGAAAATAGAGCCGTACCGAAAAACATTGGGAAATGACCAATGCTTCCAAAAGCTTCCCTTCCATCAAGCGACAACGGTTCACGAAACAAGTAATAGAAAATGATACCAAACGATATGAGCGTAACGGCCGTTCCGATTATGGACAGTGGTGCCAAAAATTTAAGATTTCGAATCTGAAATTTAAGTAATGAAAAGGTCGAATCTGAGGGAGACTGAGTGACAGAAATCCCACCCAATTGATAAAAATCAACGGCAGTAAGAGGATTAACATAATCCATCGGACATCGGTGTCAAGTGTAAAGAAATAATCAGTCAGTTCTTTAACATTCGATGAGATAAAGACAACGTAAATACAACATGCTCCAATTTCGCATATAAGAAATATGACATTGACGAGTTGTCTGCAACCAATTTGAACTGTTATCACTTTTTATCATCACTTATGGATCATGCAATAGTGATATGTTCACATTTTTCAGTGCTGTCAGCACATTTAAACCATCGATATGCAGTCGAATATGTTTCCTATCCCCTAATTAGGATTTAGGTTTTAGAACGATCATCTATTTGACGTCATAAAATGAACGTTTGACGAGTGTGTTGATGATTTAAGTTTACTAGCAACACTGAAAAATGTGGACCCCTTAACCCTTATGTATTCGTAAAACCTCGCACATCATAAACGGACCAAAATTGCGGAAACATGGAGGACCAGATAGCACAGCCGCTTCAGCAATTAATGGATACGACAAACTGGACACCTATTAAATTTTGATTCAAAATCTTCAATCCGGAAAATATTTTCAGTTGCAATAAAATTCTACCTTCGTTCGTTGGCACAAAATATAGTGGATCTTGACCAGCACGTGTACACAATAAGTTGTGATTATTCCAACAACTATAGTTCCTACGGTACCAACTACATATCCAGAATTACTGAACGCTTTGGGCATAGCAAAAATTCCCGTTCCCAGGGCAATTTTAAGCAAATGAAGTAAGGTTTCGGTGTTTCTATAAAATAAATATTGCTTACGCCGAAAACACACGAACAATTTCACGTTGCTGAGGTTGATATTTTATGCTGCGGTTTTTCCATTGTAGTCCGATATTCACTACTGGCTAAACAATGGAAAACGCAGCATAATTGTCGCTTTCAGGTTTCAGCAATTCAAAATTGACAGCCTTGACCCATAGACACATGAGAAATTTTCCTTTGTTTACTGCTGAGAACCACAATAACTATCGTTAGCTTTCCATTGTTTAAGACTGAAATCACACTGTCAATTTTGAATTGCTGCATTTTCCATTGTAATCCGATCATCAACACAGACTAAACAATGGAAAGCGCAACATAATTGTCGCGTCGATCATATCAATGCAAAATTGCTCATGTGTTTTCGGCCTAATATCAAAGGAGTTTATTACGTTAAAGGATGTTCAACCGTACGGTGTAGATACGGATCATATTCACAGTCGGCAATTGGACCAACATTTTCATCTTGTGCTTTCCATATCTCCTCTGAAGATGCAGTTTTTTCACTATAACCAAAAACGGATGAAAGAAGTAGTAGACACGACTTCTTTTGTATGTTTTTAATATTGACAAAACGAACCATTCATCACCATTCTCATTGACAAAACCGTTATTTGAGTACGTTGCATCGGTGCAGTTCATGATTTATATAAAATCTATTTGAATGACAAGTTTACACTATGCGAGTCTTTACTGAACTGCGAACATAACATAAATATTTTTCAGATATTCGAGTGCTGGAATGTTTATCGTTCTTTCCCTTACTCACTCTCTTAAGTATACAGAAAGTTTTGTATAGTTCTTATAAAAATATTCCTACCGATAAGCAAAGATGAATCAGCTTGAAAAGAAAGAAAAAACTAAAAACGACAGTGTGTGACGCGAGTCATTCAATAACGAAATCGTTTTAGTTATTTAGCATTCACTAATCGAAATACACAATCAAATCGTTGAAATTGCCGAATCAGCGATGATATACAATCACTGTAAAACAAACAAAACCAACGGGTTCTGTTCTGCTGTTGGAGTAGAATATGACTCATTTGATGTTAATGCCATGAGTGTCATATTAGAACTAAAATAAGCGATACAACGGATACAACAGGAAACCGTTTTATGTATAAGGTAAGTGACCGTGAATTGTGGATCAAAATGCCACCCAGGTATGGTCTAATGTCACCTCTGAGGAAATAGCGATTTTAAAAACGGATTCTAACGCACAATAGCACTCTCAAGCACCAAAGCTGACTTTGGCGTCACTCAAATAGAGGGCTGAAACAATCAAAGTTGGCTATTCTTTTTCATACAAAAAACAGTCAACTGGTGTGTTTTTGGCCTTCTAATTGAGTGATGTCAAAGTCAGCTTCGGTATGCTTAACAGTGCTATGAACGCTACCCTTTTCATATTCTTTTGACAAAAATAATGAGTACGTTCAATATAAATCGTCATATTTTGAAGAATCGGCTATACATGGTGAACATATTTACCTTCAATTACCGATTCATGACGTTTTGAATAATGTCAATTATCTATTCATCGATTTTGTTTGAAACACCACAAATAACGGACTCTCTAACGCAACATTCGATCTCATTAAAATATTAAAGTACAGTTTGTTCAAAAATGAAATGCACAGTTTTTAGTATTTCGACCGAGGGGTGACGCACTTCCATTTAATCCATTTAATCCATTTAATCCATTTAATCCATTTAATCCAAAAAAAAAATTTTAGTTTTACCGAAATAATTAGGCTACCCACCTGAAAAATTTGTAAAGTAATTGCGAAAAATAGATTTGCACGATCACCAGCTCGTTTCAGTACTCGTGAGGTAAAGGAATTTTTTTTTGTTAAAAATGGTATTAAATTTATTTAATCCATTCACTTTACACCAAAAACTCCTAAAAGTGGGTTTTTTTCGCTTTTTAACATTGTAGTAGGAGTTGTAGTACGTGGTTCGATCAAAATCAACAATTTTTAAGACTTTTACAGTATTTTGTAAAATGAAGTTTTTTCGTATTTAATCCATTTAATCCAATTTTTATTCCATTTAATCCATTAAATCCATTTAATCCATTTAATCCATTAAATCCATTTAATACCATTTAATTCATTTAATCCATTTAATCTGGAAGTGAGTTACCCCTCGATTTCGACACATTTCAAAATTGCAATCTGTCAGATAGTAAAGGATGCGTTTAATTACCCGGCGCATTAAAAGATTTGAAATTTGAATGATTTTTTTCACAGCTACATATTTTTGCATGTTAAGTTTCTTACATTTTTTGCAGATAGCATTTTAATAGTAGGAAACTTAGAATTCGTAGGAAGAATTCGCGGACGGAAAGATGTAAATTTATTTTGAGTCTGAGTATTGTTCTACATCTATGATTTCTCTTAGATCGTGTTTCTATTCAAACAAATCGATGGTCTTTGAATACTCAAATCTGTAGAATGTAGAAAGACTGTCTGCTTCATATATTTAGCAAATTTTTTACAAGAAGTTTTATCAGCACTTGAAGTGACGATATTGGAAACACGAATAAGCATGAACAATTATTTTCTACAAATATATAAATATTTGGCACAAATATGTAAATATTTGTAACAAATAAATTGGCAATTTATTTGTGACAAATATATAAAATATAAAATAATTTTAAATATTTGTGACAAATAAATTCCAAATTTATTGTGACAAATATTTAAATTATTTATTAGAAATAAATTCAAAATTATTTGTCATAAATATTTAAAAAAAATTGTGACAAATAATTCAAAGTGTTTGTCACAAATAATTTTGAATTTATTTCTCATAAATATTTGAAATATTTCGAACCAAATTTTCAACATTAAATTTGCTTCGAATAATTGAATTTTTTTCCGTGATGATTTTTTGCTGCTAATTGAAGTTGAACAGTTAGCCGCTGTACAACACCATCGATTTCTTTGAATAAAGACACGATCTAAGAGAAATTATAGATGTAGAACAATACTCAGACTAAAAATAAATTTACACCTTTCCGTTCGCAAATTCTTCTGACGAAATCTAAAGTTTCTAACTATTAAAATGCTATTTGCAAAAAATGTAAGAAACTTAACATGCAAAAATCTGTAGCTGTGGAAAAAACCATTCAAATTTCAAATCTGTTAATGCGCCGGTTAATTAAACGCATCCTTTACTATCTGACAGATTGAAATTTTCAACTGTCTCGAAATACTAAAAACTGTGCATTTCATTTTTGAACAAACTGTAATACAAAAAGTCCTTAAATACCAATTAATTACAAAGCCAAATATTCTATCTTCACAATTGTGACAGTAGGTATCAAAAGTCGGTCTATTCCATCTGTCAAAGTGACGTTTAAAATGTCAAACAAAATTTTTTATGTGAAATGGTCACAAAATCGTTTATTTTTCCTCAATGAAAATTAGTGGAATAGAATTATGAAAAAATTACCCATTTTGTAAACATTTCACATAAAAAATCTTGTTTGACGTTTCAAATGTCACTTTGACAGATGGAATAGACTGACTATTGATCCCAGCTGTCACAATTGTTCCTTGATATGAAAAGGTTCTACAAAAATGATGTTTAAAGCCAATTAATTTCACAGTACCACAAATCACGGTAAATTACCTTATAATACTGAACGATTAATTTACAAATGTATGAGTTAACGAATTCTGTCACTGAATTTCAGTGGTGACAAATCTACACAATTCAACACCAATCAGCAACATCACAGAACAAAAATCTGAAATACTAACGGAAAAGTGGAATCCGCCATTTTTTCTGATTTGTAGTTGGTTGGTTGTGTTTTATAATTGTTCCCACATAAAATTCGTTTGACAAATGAGAATCTACAGAGCTTACCTCGCACAGCCGTAACTCATCTAATCTTTTTTCACAAATCATGTGTCCAATCAACGGACTGCAAGTATGAGTAGTGATCGTAGTGACAGCTGTCAAATAGAGCACTATTTTATACAAACTGTTGAACACATTTTTTCCAGTACTAAAATTTGTTCGATGCACTGTCCAGTTTCAGCACTCTCTATTTATAGACAGCAGAAAATTCATAAGTTAAAAACTTCTCATGATGGAAGTGCGTTGGTGCAATCAATTTTTTTAAATTTATGCAATTTCTGAATTCTCAGTCTTAACATTTTTTGGTATTGTTTCTGATATTCGCTGAATCAATACCCTAACTAGCAAACAAACTTTGTTTTGACGCTGTCAAAATACCACCGTATTCCATTGTTTGTACACTGTTGACTAATTTCTAATTTACATGTAAGGCTACATTGCATTTTTACCACCCTAATAAATTTAGTTAGTGCTAGAGAGGGTACTGGCTGAATCCTTTGTAAAACAAATGATTTTTTAAAAATACGAGACTGAGGCCTTTTTTGTTAAAATTCTACGGAAAGTATGCTGAAGCAACTGCGGAAATGTGCAGAGTGGTATACTCTAAATAGGGTACTGAAACTTGACAGTGTGTCACACAACTATAGCCCACTGTTAAATCCCATTTTATCAACGCACTTCAAGCATGAGTGGTACTCTAAATAGGTTAATGAAACTTGACAGTGTGCCACACAACTGTAAAACACTGTAAAAATAGTTTCATGTAAAATAGAGTACTTTTTGCAGCTGACCACTATAATCATTCTTGCTTGAAGTGCGTTGCTGTTAGGAACAAACAAATCCAGAATCAAACTTTGATCTACAATATCATAACCTTTCATGCAACCGTATCAACGATTTTTTGGGGCTTCACCCACACCTCCTTTAAATTTCTCCTTTACAGTCAGAAAAGTTGAGACAAAACTTTATCTATGAAATATTGCACCATTTGTTCTAGGTGAAGTTGAAAACAAGTAACTTCCCTTATTACACAACAATTTTGTAATTAATATTTGTTTGGGAATTACGCTATTTATATCAACTATACGATCACAACCACTTCCCAGCAAGTTTCATGAAACTTTGTATATCTTCCAATGGATACGACTAAAGTGTCATGTTCGAAATTTTCATTTTTTTGAATGCCATCCTATAATTTAATAGAAGTTGATGGCATGGTTCGTATTACAAATATCAAGAAAAGGTTGACGAAAGTCTGCCCTCTACGTTTGTTCAATCATCAAATTGGGTGTTAAGGTCGTAGATTTTCAAAGCACAAATATTTTCAGACAATGTCTAGACGGAAAAATTATAAGCACACACGACGAATATTTTTGAAGACAGAGCCTACCTATTTAGCACTCACTTGGTTAGTTTGTGTGAATTTTATGTATGTTAATATTCTGTCGAGTATAAATATTCGAATTTTTCATGAGCTTTTTAGCAGCAAAATACTTTTTGCTAAAGTTTTGTTTTTGGCCGTAGAACGATTAATTCAACAAATTAATTAATTACTAGATTTAACTTGCTAAATTAGTTGGTTGTACAGTAGGTTTGTTACGGTTTCTTATCTAACAAAAAACGTTTCTCGAAAGAGTAGAATTTGTTTCCGTTCGATTGACCTTCTTAGGGGACATGATTTATCTTGTCTTATCAATAATTTAAAAACCACAAATTGGGGTCCACAACCAAATCATTTCAATGTTACTTCATTTGCGTAAAACATATTATTTTTCACAACGCAGGTGAGAATGTTCATTTTCTCCCCTCTGCCAAAACTTCGGAAGTCTTTGTTGTGAAAAATGTCGTGTTTAACTCAGGAAGCAAAATATGGGCTTATTTTGGGGAATTTTGATTCATAAAATTCCGAATAATTCTGAAAAAAAATTGTGAGTAATTTTTTATATAGCCACGGAAGTGCCAGTGTCCATGAAAGGTGCACGGGATGTCTTGGGTAGCCCTTGGTACACTGTGAAAGAAAAGGTCGGGTGCCAAGCTATGTCAGTTTTCGGGAAAAGGAGGGGGGGAAGTCTTTAGTGCACTATTTCAGTTCTCGACCATTTTCGAACACTCTGAACAAAATATTTCGTATTTTTATGGATGATATCGATAGAGAATTAAATTTCATAAACCCTAGAAATTTTCTTAAAATTTTTTGTGGTCAAAGTGAAGTAATATTTTGAAACATCTAATTTTTCACTGTTTTTTTTTTTCATATTTTAGATTGAAACAATGATTTTATGTTTAGATAATGTTCTACAATATTGTTGTCTGGAAAATTTGCTCTACATATACCATTTTTCGAATGTCTAAAGGCACTGAGGGTTACAGGGTGGTCCTGAACAATTGTTATGTTGCGTCTGTAGAGAAATAATGATAGCAATTTTTAACTAAATTTGTCGCAGAAATGTTGAAGATTGACGAAGTAATTATATTTTTTATGATTTGATAAGTTTAACAGGGTGTTCAGGGTATTTAAGAAAGAATATTTCACGAGGAAAATATTAGAAAATGTCAAGTTCGGCCACTATTTTGATACATATATTGACATTTAGAAGTAAGCAAAATTCCAAGTAAATATTCACTCATTCGATAAGTTATCGAACATCTAACAATTAGAAATATGTCTAGAAGCATTAGGACAATACAGGGTGGATCACAATGTTTGTGAAAGACGAAAGAAGATGAAGTAACGTGAGCATGTTAACAGGATTATGATTGCACGTCCTGAGAACTTAGTCTGAGGCTTAGTCTATTACGACCTGATATTAGTAGTGTCATTCTTGAATTCATAAGCATCTAAGGTAACTTACTACTTACTGCTGAAGATGACACAAAAACCAAAAATTTTGAGGTTATTTTCAAGATGGCAGCTGTTGGCCATTTTATTGGTTTTCTATGACAGGTTATACTCTGATTGTACCAAAAACCATCCCCATAGCGGACAGAGTACATAAATGAATTTTCCTGACGAGTGTTAAAATACCGCGACTTTGTCGGTTATTTCCTATGTCGTATAGGAAAAACGCTGATTCCAGCACTTGTCTACTGCAAACCTCTCATTCGCTAAAGAATCATTTGACAATAGTTATTTGTTCAACGAGGGAAGAAAAGTTGGAAAAGGCATTTCTAGGGTTTTGTTGTCACCCTGCAATTTCCAACTCTTTCTCGAGTTAAACACAACGTTAGGAAAAATTCGTGGAAAAGTGAAAATTTCGGGAGATTTTTAGTCAAAAAATAAAGTTTGGACTTTCAACTTTCGAGTAGTATTCTATTATAAGTCATCTTTCAATCACAAGTAAACAGCTTTGTTCTGTATTTAAATGACCTAAAAAGTGCGTTTCGGTACTTATTGTCTAGATCTTGATCTATGGTCCTACATAATCCTCTTTATATGGGAAAAGATGATATTCCTCCACCATTTCCAAAACGTTTGCAATTGATCCATTTTAATTCAACGACCAAGATATACTGGAGGATTTATGAAAAGTGGAAGACTAAGTAGGATCTAAAAACGGGATTTCCCCAGTTCAAGCTCTACAAAAGACTTTGGTTCTAGGGATGGGAGGCGTTCAAAATTATCGATAATATCAATCGAAAGAAATTATCGATAATCGATTAATCATATCGTTATCGATAATTTAATAATTATCGATAATTATCAAAATATCGAAATTCGATAATTATCAAAATATCGATATTTTGATATTTATCTGAAAATTCATGATAATATACCGATATATCGGAATATATCGATAAATATCGGATTTTCGGACCGAAATATCGATATATCGAATTATCGATATCTTGATAATTATCAAAATATCAATAATTATCGATTATCGATATTTTTTTGATAATTTTCGATAAAAAAAGTAGATAATTATCGATTATCGATAAATGATAATTATCGATAATCATTTTCATTATCGCCCATGCCTATTTGGTTCATAGCTGAACATTTTTGTCGTAAATAAATGCGGTTTCAACATTACGATCGTATCTGACATATTTGTGCTGTGACCAACAATAAGTGGATAAATTTCAATCGAAAACCAATGTAAATTTCAACCGAACTTTTACCTCATAAGTTTCCCAGAAACGTTATGTATTCCACTGTTGCTCTCCGCAAGAACTTTATAAATATTTTCCACTCCATTTTGCTTAACGCAAACCAAAGTTTTCATCTAGTTTAGGATAAGTGAATTGATAAACAAATAAATCGGATGATGCTCTTGAGTGTACGGCATGAATAAATGAATAAATAATAGAGAGTTCAACCGTTTAAACCAATTTTTTTTTACATATATCCGACGAGGTATTGAACTATATAAAGAAACAAAACTGTTAAGCAAGACGTCGGTATATTGGATTCATCTATCCAATAATAAACAACTCAATTTCAACTAATTTTGGGATCCCTTAAATTTTTGATTATGATTCGAATCACCGTCACATAAGTTCAAAGTTCGTAACTTTACAAAGTCCGTACGAGATTGCCGTATTATCGAATTTTCTGAATCATGAATCATGAATGGAACAGAATTAACTTTAAATAATCCAACATTCTCTCAATCGGTCCATTTCCTACACACTCTATCTTTTTGTGGCGAAATAAAGTAAAAAATTATCAACAAAGATCGAAAAGCCGAAAATTGCCTACCATTAAACTAAACGGCAAGTGAATGGACACATTGACCGCCTTTAGAGATTTTCTATATTTTCCATTCATTGGGGGTAATTGTAGAAATATTTTCTTATACATGTGGCAGGTAATGACGATGCCGACAATGATCCGTTTCATACGTTTTCTCTTGCGTTTTCTTTAAAGAAAATATTGTAGAATGAAGAAAACAAGAATGAACGTGATGGACATTCACAATTCTGAAAAGTAAATGACCTCTGCATCGACATGCACCACAAGCTGCTCGTGAAATGAGGTGGTTGTAACGATTTAAAAGAAAGTGTTTCTGGTCCCAAACTGACACAAAATCACTTCCGTCAATATTTCTTAAGAGTGTGAAATGCGTCGGTTATGCACTGCACGCGGGGCAAATAATCGTTTATTTCGAATGCAAACGGATAATCTTCAAAGTATTTTCCTTTCATTTTCTTTGATTTCTTTTGGTAATTTCAATAGATTTTCAAGAAGCTCTTTCACACAATTGGGACGAGCATGTTCAATAGATGTTAAACAGTGGTATGTTCCTGCGACAGATGTTGACAGATGGAGTGATTGAGTGGGGTTATAGAGCAACGTCAACCAAGAACAAAAGAAATATTTGCTAAAATTTCTCTGTCTTTAAGCTCCTTCTGATATCTATGGTACCTTATAAGGCAATGTCCTTAAAACTATGCCTAAACCTATCCCTCATACGAAAAACATTTGTTCTACGACCTTTACGTCTAAATGTATATTTCAGGCGTCACACACCGTAGACCTAATTGGTGTTAAAATGAAGATATTGCAGGCAAATGACGAACGTAATTGAAAAATTAATTTTTTGTAGAGGCAGGTACTAAGATTTTAGGTTCGATCCGAACTTTATCTGAGCCTGAAATCGGGTTTGACCGAGGGTTTGACCCAAAATCGAAAATTTCAGGTTATGGTCAAGTTCAGGTCGAACCTGAATGTTTAATCCAGGTTCAGTTTGAAATTCGGTTTGGGTCAACCTGAGTTGAAACTGAGTTGACGCCAGACCTGAGGTGTAAATGAAATTTTCGTAAGTTTCTCAAGTTTCAGGTCAGATCTGATCTGATCACACTGTTCAGGTCTATTAATTGTCAAAGTAGGTACAATGACCTTGATCTGATACTACACTAACATCCACGAAAAGTCAGACGTATATTTTTAAAGAAATTTTTATTATTTTTGAATATTAGTAGCAGCAACAACCGAATTTATGGATCAAACAAAAATTGTCCATTCTCCGGAAGAAGGAAAAAATTACCCAAAGAATGACATCGCATCCAAATTGTTTTCTTTTTCTCGGTTTACCTCCACCATAAAACCAATAGATATTTTCTGTCGGTTGATCTTTACAACCTTCAAGATATAAAAAATCGACAACAACAGCAGAATAGAGAAAAAAAAACTCGTAGGAATTATGCGATTAGAATCAGAAATGAATTTGTTTACGTACCTCTCCAACCAATTCTGCAAACCATTCGCCTCCCCATTCAAAGTGATGTACAATGAACGATTTGAATTCAAAATGCGTACCATCAATATGTAAAGAGAAATCAATTTTAAACGGGAGACCATTGTGAAGTTGTCCGTCCTGTTTCGGTTATTGTTCGAAAATGAATAACCCCCAGAAACTTCGATATTGTGCTCGGCGAAGATAGATATTTTTTTTATGTATTCATTTTGGAACTCTGGTGGAAATATTATAATATTTGCATTTATATGTAAATCTCTTAATTCCAAAGCTGCCAGCACACATATTCTAACCATCCAACGAATTCAATAGAACACATAAAATGTTCAGACGATGATGGATCGTAGATATGGTATGGTGTGTATTTAAGGTCGAGATCTTTTCAATGGGCTTTCCTTTAAAGCTTAACCTCAAGTAAATATTAAATTAGATACAACAATATAAGATAATATATGGGGTGCTGATGTTGCTATAGAACTGGAACTACTATACCCATGAATATATAGTTAGGGGTATAACAAAACGAATGTTTACAGCTCACGTAGAGAATAAATTGAAAATGAGGCTGTTTGCTGTTATTTATGTAAAAAAAAGGATTCAGATGACTCTTCAAACTTCTGCAGACTTCTGAAATTATTCGGCCGTAACTAATGTGTTACATAGTACCAAGTGTACCTGATAACCAGCAACTTTTTTTTCAGACGTCTTACGAGTAGTCATTTTATTGGCAGCGAATCCACGTGCATCTCAGGAAATTTAAATTTAAAAAAATGAGCGGATGTGAACAAATGAACTGAAAAAAACATCATTACAACCAAGGGGTTTTGTTGAGAGTATCGTAAAAGGCGACAATTTAACGTTAGTCCCTTCTCACTATGATAGAAAAGTTAACGTCTGATATGCATATAACTGGCTGCCAGAAGGCGTTCTTTTGTCTGATAAGGCTGGAAAACGGCTGTCGGGCAGTAGGTTTTACATATCTCATTCATTTTGAATTTTCAATGGATTTATGAACCCAGCTACACGGTGTGCATTCCAATATAGAATTTTCAATTTAGTATTACGGTTTTTCGACATGATCAGGCTGCAGGTATTTCATCACTAGTTCACCTAGAGTTTCTAATTGTTCGAATTTCGTGAGACATCGCTGGATATTGTAAATCATTTCCTTGCAAATGGACATCAGTTCTTTAGGTGAGAACAAATCATTCCTTTGAGAAAATGTGTTATTTCCTGGAAGATCAAATGTAGATTCCTTGAAATGTGTCGCCCATGAATTCTGATTCCACTGATTATGTTTAAAATTTCTATTATCATTAAGAGGCGGAAACTCTTCGTTGTTATTCGTTGGTACACGTTGATTGATCTTGATGAATTTCTGATTGTGTGTTCGATTTGTGGATATATTTTCCTTCAATTGTACATATTTTTTGCGACAAGGGCATTGCGAGTAATTTGCCGTGTGATTACCGTTACAGTTTGCACATTTAAGAAGTCGTTTGTTGTCAATATCAGTCAAAAACACTCAAAAGAGCAAAAGTGACGCAAGTCCCTGTGCATACTTCCAAAACAACTGATATCGCTGGAGGTGACGCATTCTGCGCTTGTACGCAAAAACTGTAACAGAAAAAATTTGACCAAAAAAATTGCGTCACAAAGTGGCAGATGGTTCGGACGTATTAGGACATATTCTTGCCTATTTTAAAAAAATTCTTAAAAGTACTTACCTATAGGTGACGCTTACGGATTCGACACGCAAAAAGATATGTGTCACAGCTGATGAGGAAAGAACGCGAAAGTTTTATCAACAAAAATCTTACCAGAAAACTTTTAGGAAGAAAATTATAAAAAAAAATTGCTGTGGAAGGAAAACTTTTATAATTGTGAAATATATTGCTTTAAAGAATGGAATTCAAACTGAAGAAAGCCGAATCATCTGCCACTTTTTGACGCAATTTTTTTTGCGTGTCGAATCTGTAAGCGTCACCTACACCGATATCAGTTCTTTTGTAAGTGGATAACAGGACTTGCGTCAAACCTCCACTGTAAGTGGTTTTGGGCGATATCAGCTCTTTTGTAAGTTGTGATTTTTTAGAATTTGGTCGAATTTAATAGACAATCATATTGTGCAGTTTGAACGAAAATATTCTTTTTTCAAAACTGTATAACTTTCTCTTTGATCTGAATCTTCCAGCTTTCATTTGACGAAAATTTGACGGAATTTGAAAATTTGATGAAAATCGAAAATTTGATTAAAATAGAAAAATTGGCGAACATTGAAAATTTGATGGAATTTGAAAATTTGACGAAAATCAAAACATTGATGAAAATCGAAAATTTGACCAAAATCGAAAATTTGACCAAAATCGAAAATTTGAGGCACTTAAAACGGTCATAGCTAGGGATGGGAGGCGTTCAAAATTATCGATAATATCAATCGAAAGAAATTATCGATAATCGATTAATCATATCGTTATCGATAATTTAATAATTATCTATAATTATCAAAATATCGAAATTCGATAATTATCAAAATAACGATATTTTGATATTTATCTGAAAATTCATGATAATATACCGATATATCGGAATATATCGATAAATATCGGATTTTCGGACCGAAATATCGATATATCGAATTATCGATATCTTGATAATTATCAAAATATCAATAATTATCGATTATCGATATTTTTTTGATAATTTTCGATAAAAAAAGTCGATAATTATCGATTATCGATAATTGATAATTATCGATAATCATTTTCATTATCGCCCATGTCTAGTCATAGCTCTCAAATAATTTTATGGAAACTATGAAGCACGCATCGAATAGAATCTAAAACTCTGCAAGTTTGTCTTTTACACAAGGTTTCTATCTGCCGTATTTTCCGAGTTATGACTTTTTAGTGAAACCATGAAACACGTATCGACTAGAATCTAAAACTCTATAAATTTGTTTTAAAACGAACTTTCTATCTGTCATATCTTCTGAGTTATGGGTACTATAGCTCAATAGCTCAACATGCTCATAGCTCCGAAATTATAAGCTTTTATAAAAATTCCTTCAAATTAGTTTCTTAGAATTACGTCCTTAACATACCCTGAAAATTTCAGCCAAATCCACCGGTAAATTCAAAAGTTTCGTTGTAACAAAGTAACAGAGTAACAAAGGTTGGTAAAATTCATCAATTTCAAAATGTATGAAGATCCATTTCACATATGAAATTTAATATCTCAGCCAAATCTTAACCGTATGAGGCGTGTGATAGCTCGTTGAACTCGTGTGGATGCCCAGATTACGAATAAAATACTTTGGGGGTAGTAGGGGAAAAGTCAAAAAGTTCGTGTATGTTCCTCAGTTCTACGGAAAAAATTTTTGTCAAATTTTTCAGTGTGAACGGACTTGCGGCACGGCCCTTCACTAACGTAGGACCATGATATTGAACGTTAAGTAGCTTTATTGCACTTTATTGAACAACATAAAGAACACATTTTGCATTGAATTGGTGAAAGGGAATAGAAAAAGAGCCAACATTATATCTAAAAAAAATCTCTAAATAACGTTGTACCCCCAGCACTTATATAATTTTTTAGCAAAACCATGTATATTATGGTGCTAAAGTGCCTTGTTTGTTTATTCCTGTTCAAAGGTTTTTTGGAAAATCTTATATTCCACAAGAATTTATATTGAAACACACATGCAACACGCCTGTATCCAATACATACCCTTTGAAATCGGTGCGAATGATAAACTTTGTTTTATAAAGTACCGTAATAGATAAGGTTTATCAAATTGGGTAAATATTTTCCTCAGCATAATCCCAAGCGATGAGCATACATCACCCATTCGCCACACACAATATGTCCATTATTATTGACTTGTTTTTGGGACACAGACATTTGATTTTCGGATACATAAAGTCATTTTTGTTGGAAGATGAAGATGGATCGTACAATGACTCTATCTATTAATTATGTTGTGTCGCACTACTTTGTACCAGACAAACATTTTTTTTCGATGACACCCTTAATCTAGTATAAGCATTTTGTTTGTATTGGTCGACCAGCTGAAGAACAGCTGAAGCAAATTCATGTTTAAATTTCACTGAAGTCGCCTCCGCTGTTTTATGATGTGATTGTCAATCTTTTACGTTGTTAATATAGATAGTACAAACTGATTGTATTGCTTCAAGAAGAGGCACATATGGCACTTATGGCAGTTTAGATCTTTGGTTTTCATACGATTTTTTAGCTGTAGTTCACGAGATCTGAAAGCTTCTTAGCTTCTGCTTGGATCCTGTTATGACATGTTAATCCAAAATAACGTGTCTCTGCTTTTGATGAGCTTTCGGGAGCTTTAAGCTTATTTTGTATTCCACCTAATACTTCGACTTTTCTAGTGGAATTAAAAAGAAGCTCAAAGCTTTCGAAAGCTCTCCAAAGCGCACATACAATGCTATTCATTCTTCAATTATTTCATTTCAACTTCATCTTCCGTTCACTGGTGTCAATACACATCATGTCGATACACTTTCTGCTTAACATGGCATTAATTGCTTTGTCTAAATTGCATCGATCTTCAAGTAATTTATCTAAATTGTGTAAATTAACACGTTTGTAAAGCATCAATTAAACAGGATGCACAATTCAAACAAACAGAAAGAACCGAATGCAACGTTCCCATTAACACTGTGTGTGTTCAGTATGTGTGGGGGGTGATTGACATGGCTACAACCCAGTGGATTTGCCAATTAATTTGATTGAAACCGAACGGTAGTATAGAAACAATTACATTTCGGAATTAATTTTGCCCATTATGGGATGGGATGGGAAACTATGTCAATTGATAACACACAGATTAAGTGCACAGATTATATCTCTTGCTCCTGAAACAGACGACGCGACGCTTCATTCAATCATAATTAAATGAATAATGCGAAATACTCTGCCATGCCAATGCAGTTACAACAATGGATTCCAATGCATGATGCAGATAATAATACAAAATGCTACCACGTAATAACCATAAAAAATACATTAAAGTAGAAAATTCCGAAATCGTGACTAGAGTGTCCGATGCAGGATCAGTGCATTACAGTAGATCCATGCTTTCGTATTATGTGTGTGTGTGTATTATGAATTTTTCCATTTTTATAAAGTGCACGTTGATGATGGGTTTTCTGGAGTGCATTTTTTGATATTTTAGTTTATGTTCTGTTTTATGATTGTTCACGGTTGAGGTGTGAGTCTATGCGGCCATTTATTCCTTTTGGATTTATTATACAGAACCGTTTCGTTTGTTCGGCATTAAAATGGAAGGAGGGAGGGAATGTGCTGGATTTTAAACTATAAACACAAAAATATCTCTTTTTTTGTCATTTTTATGTCAGCATTGTCCTGGCAAATCCACATATATTTCAGTCAATGCCAGAAGAGTAAATATGTCTCAGTCTCACAAACATGCTCGTACCGTATTAAAGGTTCAGATTTATGCACTTTCGTACGGGTACTTATAATATTCCGTGCACTTTAAGTTCATCAACCAATCGTTTGGTCACTTATTGGTAAGCATGACACAGAACAAACAAGTGTTTCCGTCCAGAATAGTATGTCTCAGTCTTAATATAACATGGAAAACGATTTTTCATGCTGCGATGCAAAAATCCTTATTTTGTCCGCTATTTGTCCGTTGTGAAAATGGCGTTTATAATAATCATTTTCTCCCCTAAAATGGTGGGCTAGCCACATTGGGAGAGAAAATGATCATGATTCGTTTTGGAGGATACAAGAATCCAAAATATCATTTTTTTAATTTTTGGGTTGTTGTAGACCTGGGATTATTCAAGTGCTTCTTGGGAAGATCTTACGCTAATGCTTTCGTTTTCTGTCTTTCATAGATGACAAAACTCTGTTTTTCCAACTTTGACTAATTCATTATGCAAAAATCACTTTGTCTTTCTAAAAGCTTTTTAGTGTGACAATAGTCATTTACATGCTACATGCGTCGAAAATCGTAGTTTTCATGTTTCAAGCACTACTTTCGACGCTCTCCAGCAATGCTGAGTCAGCATGTAATATATATTACACACTTGTCACGAAGAAGTCGAGGCTTGCCGAGACTGATAGTGACAAGTGTGTACTCTATTTTATCACATAAGCGAAAACGAGACAACAACATAGACCTGAAGTGTAATTTTTGAATTAAACTTCTAGTTAAGTAATTTTGACATCCAAACACTTCGATAGTACATTACTATACCAGTGAAGTAATTTGATATCTCGTATCCAGATGAGTAAAAGTATCCGAGGGCTTCAGCCCGAGGTACTTTTACTCATCGTGATACGAGATATCAAATTATTTCACGTGTAAAGTATGGCGTTTTACTTTACGAGCAAGGGAAAAGGTCTTCACTAGTGAGGGAAAGGCCACATTACCTCACTAGCGGGCTATTCCAACACTCGTGTGGTTCTTCTTCGTTCTAAAAACTAGCAATTTAACATGTTTTTACCTATCCTTTCGATTATCTCAGATGGCCAAAAAAGACGTTAAAACCTTCGTTCATAAATCTCGTTCCTCCAAAATTGAGTTCAGATGATGCAGTCAAAATTTTGTGGTAAACATTCGCTTGGAAAACTAAAATGTTTAAACGAAAATTGAGGTGTATGTCTCATCTGGTGCGGTAAATTGCATTTTATGCATGCTGCGAAATGAAATTTTTGGTTGTTCCTTACAAAAAGCTTGAACATTTCATTAAAGATGAATGTATCTGTGTCGTTGGTTTTAGATCCTTTTTTTTATTTTATTTTTTTGTTTTTGTTATTCAAATGTCAAAGGTCTGTTCGGGAATACAAATGAATAAATTAATTAGGACAAAAGGTGAGAAATTGCAAATTTTATGTTTAACGACAGACAGACGCTTTTTTGTGAGCGATGTGCACGATGTAATAGATGAAATGGATTCAAAAAAAATCTATTTCACAATTTCCATCAAGTAATTTGAACAGAAGGGAAAAAATGTAAATTAATGGATGTGAAAACGTAAAGCGGAAGGTAAAGCGGCCTTTACATAACGTAACCTATTTATTCTTTCATTGCCAATGAAATAAATCGATTAGATGAAAATAGCACAAGAAAATTAACTTTATGTTCGGCGTGAATACGTAGAGACGGAGAGAGAGAGAGAGAGAAAGAGGAAAAAAGAAAAGTGTAGAAAAAGATTTATTCATCGAATGAAAAATGCATAACATTAACATTTCAATTTCAACATTGAAGCATTGATTGAATTTGAAAAGAAAGATAAATGAATTTGAACGAGGTGGAATGAATTTACTTTTTCTCTGCTCTATTGTGAAAATTCAAATAAATTTATTTTCTATACTGAAAATATTGAAATTGAGGTATAGAGACAGCTCCTTTCGCGAAGAGATATGTCAACATTGACAAATTCATTCGATTAAATTAATTTTTAATTGTCGCACTTTGACGTCCTTACCTCGTAAGTGCGCGTTAACTTTTAATAAGTAGCTGAGAAGAAACGAATTAAATTCAAATTGAAATTAGCAAAAGTTAGAAGATAGAAGCAATTGGATTTCCTGGCCGGAAGTACCAACAACACACAAGATATGTTTCTTATCGCCAGTTCAATCTACACTCCAGAGCAATTCACAATCTGCACCGCGAAGTAAATATATTTTCAGTGGTAGCTCTTAAGTCAGTGATGATAACGGTATTGAGGTGTCGCATCGCAAACAAAACGGTTTTCGTGCCGGAAAAATGTTTAGAAAATAAAAGGTTGTCATTGTTTCACTGGGGCACAGCAGAGTAAAATAAACCTTTTAAGAGGTTATTTTACTCTGTCGTGACTGGGGTCGTGTCGTAATAAAAAACATGAAAACATGGCACATCTGTTATATAACAAAAACTTCATTTTAATAACAAATTTCAACTGAACTGAAATCGCGTTGCAATTTGTATGAAAGCTACAGCACAGTTCAGTGGATTTTTTGCGATACCGGCTCTCTTCTTATTAGATATGTACACAGTACAGGTGAAAAATGCCTGAAAAATTATTGTAAAATTGACACATGCAAAATGATTGAAAATTGTTGACATAAAATTTATGAGTGATCTGTCAAATATTTTTCAAGCTTGATGTAAACTAGCTGTAAACGCTCACTTTTCATGATTTTCATGGTCCCATAATGTAAAGTACACTACCATAGAGTATACATGTTGATCAGGGCCTATTTTGGGGAATTTATTTTCCAAAAATTTCCAAAATTTCACTTTCACAAAAATTCTTAAAATTTCCAAATTTTGTTTTCTGTTAGATTCCATTCCAAAGTAATCAGTTAAGCTCAAAGACATGAAAAACAACTAAAAGGGCAGTAAAAACAACATTTACGATGCAATCTGTTGTGTTTTTAGATAAAATGACGAAAAGTGATGGAAGAATTTAAGAATTTTTGGAAACTCAATTTCCATAAAATAGGCCCTGATGTTGATTCCCAATGCATGACTATTGTACGTTGTACACATATTTAAAACCACAAGTTCATTATCTTTCTAAAATTTACATTTTGAAAATCCGAATTTTGTGCGAGTAAGTCAAATCAAAGAATCATAAAACTTAGTGACATATTTCTGGCCAAGACATTCTTTAAAACGATTTTTCACCATGAAGCCATGATGGCTCATTTTTGGCTAAATGGAGAAAAATGTAGATCTGGTTCCGTTCTACATTTTGATCGGGAAAACAGTTTAGAAGTCTTTGAGCGGTTGTAGGTTCAGTTATTTGATGCGTGCTTCTAGAGCTTACTTGCTTCCGGATAAGCTGAGGTCTCTTGACGAAGTTTTTTAGGTCAACATTGGAGTCAATTACTAATAATAGGGTAGAAGCCCTTACTTGGGATCATGGGAGATCACTCTTATGGGATGTTACCGTCCGGGATACCATGGCTGCGTCATATATTAATGATTCATCAAAGAAAGCACGGTCGACTGCTGAAAAAGCAGAGAGACATAAGCATAACCATTACATTTCTTTGAAACAAAATTATTTGCTAACACCATTTGCTTTCGAGACTTTAGGTTGCATGGGTCCGGAAACAAAGAAATTTATTGATTAATTGGGCTCTTTAATGGAAAAGGCAACAGGGGAGGTAAAATCGAAAGAATACCATTTGCAAAGAATTTCGATCGCAATTCAACGTGGCAATGCTGCTTGTATTTTGGGAACATTAGGGAAGAAGAAGATCGATGATATTTATTTACTGTAGTTTTTAATTTTTGAATTTTTTGAAAAGATCGATTTTTTACGGGCTGCGCCATAATTGTGAGCAGTCTTTTTTGTCGCATTTACAACTAGGCCCCACCTGTTGGGTGGGTCAGATCCCTTGACTGTTTGTCTGAGCTTCTCAATAGTATTTCTATTGACAATGTTTTATTGATTTATTTCAATGAAATGTAATTTTGTATGTTGATTGCCAAAAAAACGCATTTAGAAGAAGAACTACTAGAACGGTCTAATAAATCTCTCATTGATGATTTAATTATGTTTATCGCATACGCGGTGGGATTCCCCGAAAAAATTATTCACCTAGGATATATAAACAAACATTATACTTCTGTAAATTGTCAAAGTGTCATTCGCATATCTTGTTGTCTCGTTTTCGCTTATGCGATAAAAAAGAATATGCACGTGTGACAAGCCGTCTCGGCAAGCCTCGATCGCTTTGTCATACGTGCATAATATTTATTAGTTTCACTCAAAATCTTCGAAACGTTGTATATAAAATGCCACAGTAAAAAATGACGTATGTTTTCAATAATATTTAAACTCGTGTCAATTGCGGCCCTCGCTTCGCTCTGGCCGCAAACTTCACACTCGTTAATTTTTGTTCTATTTATTCGTTTTTCTTTACAAGGCAAAGTCGCATAACAAGAAAAATACTATTGAAATATATACAAAAATTCTGTTAGCAACATCAGCTTGTTCGTTAGACCAACATAATCTATCTTAGAACCTAACCTCAGGAATTGATTCCATTCTCCACCAAACATTTTGTTTTTAAATCGGTTGAGAATTACTCCAGTTGTCGTGTTAACAAAAAGCAGAAAAGGCTTCTTTCAAGAACTACCATTAGATGGTTGAACCGATACCACACTTGTTCGAACTTGACCTGAGGATTTCACTACTTCGTCGAATAAAAAAAAGTTTTTGAAAATCGGTTGAACTTTGCTCCAGTTATCGTGTCAACAAAGAGCAGAATGGGCTTCTTTCGAGAACTACCACCAGATGGTTGTACCGATACCACCCATTTTCGAACTTGACCTGATGATTTCAATACTTCGTCGATTAAAAAAAAGTTTTTGAAAATCGGTTGAGATTTACTCAAGTTATCGTGTTAACAAAGGGCACAACATTTTAACATTTAACGTTTTTTCATCACATTTCCATACATTTTTAATCATAGTGAACGTGTTACGTACGGTGTATTTTCTTTTGTAAAACCCATGACTTACAGTCAAGGGAATAAAAAAGTTTGGAATTCGTTCGAATTGTGTCGGTGTGTGCCCACCTGACAGTTCACGTATTGACACCGTAAAGGGTTTGTTCCAAGTAACTGTAAACACGAACTTTGACAACCCAAACCACGACAATTTCATCCACAGCAACGTCGCTTACATGATATTAATACAAATCGAGGCTCGATTATCGAGCAACGTCGCCTACGTGATTTACACAGAAATATTATTGAGGTTATGGTTCTGTGGATGAAATTTGACAATTCATATGGCCTTGGAACAAACCTATAAGTGTGGTACAGAATTTGAAATTATGGTCAATTGATTTAAATGGTAGGGTTCTTTGTCAATAAACAATTAGATGAAACATTTAATCGAAACCAAAATACTGTCAACAACTAGAGCATGTGTGTCCAAAATATAGGGCACTGGCAACTCTTGTCTTTTATAATGATAACATAATAGGGTTGTATATGTATACGCCGGTAACTCTTGGACAATCTGTTCTTATATTCATTAGTAGACCTTGTTTTAAACGAAAACGTGATAGTTCCTTAATTTTTTTAAGTGTACTTAATTCTTTACGCACTTTTTTCTGAAGAAATATTGTCATATAGTAGAGTTTATAGAGTTCATAGAGTTCGTAGAGTAAATAGTTCATAGTAGAATTGTGAAATTTGCAACAGTGATACAGCCTGCCACTATGATTCGAAAACGATGAGCTGTCCTTCAAAAAACCCCACCCACCTCCCGCAACACTCTTTTTGGGTGGAATTGGTTTTAGAGTGTTAGACAGATTATTAATGACTCTCTAGTGCCGCAAAAAGTCTTAATTTGCACAGTAATGCAAATGAAATGAATTAAAATTAAAATGGACATGGTAGGACTGGCCCTACCTGAGCTAGGACTTTATAAGTGTTTGAGGTTTTCTTTAAGTATATATCTACTCAAATAAAAAGCTTACAACTGCCTGTGGCACGTCAAAGATATCTATTGTTAAAGATTAGTGAATTTTATTGAGAATGAACATTGAATACCAGTATTGCTAATGCAGTAATACTTGAAACCCAATTACAATTATACGACTTGGAAATGGACTGGACATGGTATGCGAAAAAAAAATCAATTAAACCACCAATGCCTTTAAATGCAAGCACAACAAAACGTATAAATCTTTTGAAATAAAACATAAAAACACAAAACCAAGACCTTTGTGTACATAATGAATCTCTTGCGCAATAATAATAAAAATGAATTGAAACTGAAAATGAATCTTTCATACAATAGTCGACCAAAAATGTCGAGTATTCGAGCATCCAGCTAAAAAAATTTTACAAAAGTTTTTTTTTCTCTTTAAAAGAAAACGGAAGTAAATCAATGCCACAACCAAAAAAGAAAACATAGAGGTGTAGGAAGATTGTAAAAATGGTATAATGGTCTCTTATGCACGCTTTACTTAAGCATCTGAATTGTGCAAATTTTGTATACCACACCACAAACATCCACAACCCACACACATAGGAGGGATAATAAAAGTTTATCAGTTATCTTTACTTTTTTTTATAGCTCATAAAGTCATTACCACTCTTCGACCGACATACTAAAATATAAAGAAGAAAAAATTTTCTTCACATTTTTTAATTGGCTCCGAACCGGAACAATAAATTTCCATAAAGCTTTTTGCTGTTGAAACTTTCTCCACTCGTATACGTGGCAAAGGGAGCAAAAGATTTACATGAAAACTCCCACTGGATATACAGGATGTGGCGTAGATAAGACTGGTTAATAATGCATTAATGAATGCTCCGATAAATCTGTTGGTTCTCTATGAAAATGCAACGTTAGCAATATTATCGGCTGCACATTTTGCGTTTCTAAATACCTACAATAGACCTGGAGTCCATGACAATTTGAGTCCCTCATAAGGCCACGGCTTGAAACCTATGCCATTTTGCTGCATTACACAATGCAAAAAACATTTGTTCTACGACTTTTAGATTTGGGCCCTAGAAGGGTAGAAGGAACAAGGGTAGAATGAAATTTTAAAATTTTTATCGAAAGGCCCGTCGTGCCAGACAAATCAAATTTTTGAAATTTCAACAAGTTTGGTATGACCTTTAATTAAAATTTGATTTTAAAATTTCATTCGTTATTTTTGGCACCAATACCTTCATTTGGGCACCATTTTTGATTTTCTACGATGTGAGATGGCCGAGATACATACTAGATCTAGTAAGAACATTTTGTTGAACATATGTATTTCGTATTGTGTAGCGTAGCAAAATGGCATAGGTTTGACGCCGTGGCCTTATGAGGGACTCAAGGTGTCGTGGGCTCCAGGCTACAACATTTTCAAGTGCAATTTTAATTGTTGCGTTGGTGTTGCTGCAAACGGTTTTATCACGGCAGAGTAAAATAGACCAGGCAGGAGCGGTTCATTTTCGAAACGTCAAATAAGGGACCTAATACACTGGATAAAAATGAACTCAAATGAACACTGACATAAATTGAAAAATTTTGTTTCCAAAAAATATAGGGCTACTAGATTATTCAGGTCCTCAGTCAAATCAGCGCTCCTGCCTGGTTAACTTTACTCTGTCGTGGTTTCATCTATTCGAAAAGAAATTACAGGAAATTAAATGGTAAAAGAACATCTGGTCGATGTCTTATAAAACATATAAAAAAAACCTGTAAGAACTTATCCAACCCAGCGAATTGGGTACGCCTAGTGAGCCTGCAACAGAACTGTTCAGTTGAAGTTAAAGTTCTCTTCGCAATTATGTTTTTTATTATTAAAATTGCTCAAAGCAATGTTGGAGTACCGTCCGTAGTTAGAGTTGTTGTAAAAGACTATTTAGACATCTATATGGAGCAAGTAAGGAAGGATAATAGTCTTGTTACGATACTTTATCAGTGTAACAGCAACAGAAAAAACAGAAAACAGCCACTTAGTTAAAGACATTGTGTCGCCCTACCAGGGTAAAAATCATTCCCTTCGATCCCTAGTCTAATATACTGTTTCTTGTCCAATTTTTAAATTTGCAAATGGGAGCAAATAGTCTAAAATTGTTCAATTGTTCCAATTGTTCAAGGAACCTATTAGAGGAGGTTTAGTTTACACAAAAAAATGATTTAAATTGCTTGAAACACTCAATAGGTTTGACAGTTTGTATAAAGGACATTCAAATTGCTTTTGTCACAGCACTGCTACTAGCATGAACACTGAATTGACAAGTGTCAAATTTGGAGGCTTTAGTGATACGAGCTACAGCTTAAGATTGTTTGTATTGTATGTTTTAACTCATACAACGAAAACAAGTAATCTATTGGTATAACAGAAACGCAGTGCCTACTGTGATTTCATCAGCCCCCGAATATTTTCTATATTCGTGCTAGTAGCAGTGCTGTGCTTTTGTCGAAACACTTAAATGTTAGGAAAGTTTCCACAAAGAAAAATGAGGTGTTGCAACTTGCAAGGCTATGTGGTTGCAAATAGTGTTTTATAGACTATTTACATCCGGTCGCAATTAGTCACTTCGAAAAGTTAAACATTTTCTCACCAAAAATGTCTGTTTCTAGTCTTCTTCCCGCATGTGACAATCAATTTCACTAATTTTTCACACGAACTACGAAAATTGTAATTTTCGGTTCCCAAACGGGAAGCGAAAGTAAAAAAATGCAAGTTATGTATCGAAATCGGTTAATACATAATGCGAAAGTCTATGTATATAATGCGAAAGTCGATGTACATAATGCGAAAGTCAAATCTTGTCAAGGTGTTTTCATGCTTCGGGGCCGAAAATGAGGGCAATTTTTCGAATTTTCTCGGGTTTCCGGCCCTCTGCATGAAAACTCACATGTGCACCTGTTTTGGACGATTGATTTAAGGCACTTTCGCTTGTAAGCCTCACTTCGTTCGGCCTACAATCCGCGAAATTGCCTAAAATCAATCGTCCAAAACAGGTACACAAATGACTATTACTTTGATCAATATTGAAAAAACCGTGCGCCAGTGCTCTGATTAATGTTAGCATACAAAGTTGATGACGAATAATTCAAAGGATATTGTTGTTGTTTTTACGTCTGATTGTTGTGATGGTTGATAATGTTAATATTTACTTATACCAGGAGGCTGCCGCCCCCTGGACCCCCGCAAATGTCAACATATTTTGGTTTAATTCATCATACGATAACGCATTTCTTCGAGTTTATGTGCCTCAATTACAATTTTCGTAGTTCTCGTGATAAAAAGTTATGTGGATCACACGGGACGACGTAAAGAAATTCAACCTGTGCGATTGCGGCCCTTGCCTTCGGCGCGGGCAGCAACTCTCGCACACGGTTGAATTTCTTTACTTTCGTCCCTTGTGATCCAAATAACTATTTTTCATCACACGAACTACTATTCATTTACCACATGAAATTGATCCCGACAACGCTTTATTTCCGGCAAGAATCCGACACAGACAACCATACTTTGCCGTCGATTTTTAATATTACATCCTAACGAGTCTTGATAAAGTTAGTTGATTGCAATTTCACAGTTACTTTGGCAATGATGATACACCCGATGATAATACATATAACACAACAAAATCGTACACAGTAAATATGAAACTGAAGTTAAACTTTGTCGCCTGCAGAAGATAGTTCTAATTGTTGAATCATCTTAAATTCAATTAACAATACGACAAATTGTAACCCGATTCTGCTAATTTCCAGAGTTTAGTTTAAAGTTGAAATATGGGTATAAGTTTCTTCTTGGTTCGGTATTTGTCGAGAAAGTTATGTTCAATAAAATGGTGTGCCTTTTTCGAACAAGACTGTGTGTTGAATTGTAGTTCACATTACAAATATCTGCTTAAACATACTGTTAGTATTAAGTCTAAGTAATTCAATAGAAATTAGAAACTCCAGAGCTTGCGAAACTTGTGCATATGGACTCAGTCATTACATTTTAGTGTTCCAAGAATTAACACTGCTTCTATGTGATGATTTCGAACAAAAAAGAATTTCGTTTGGGGAAAACACAGGAAAAATACGTTTTGCAAGGACATTTCAAAATTCAAATGTACTAATCATTCCTAACGCATGGCAATAGTATCTCAATCAGTTGAGTATGTGGAATGTGATTAGCTTAAAAAATCTCGTCAGTGGCTGGTTATAGGATGTTAAACACTGTACTTCTCAATGAAGCAAAACTTTCCAGAAACTACACCGCTGAGCACTGAGTAGAAATCTGAATTCTACACAGGAATGAAAAACAGTGTCTCCACTTCAAAGGGCGGTGGTGGAATGTGGAACGTTTGATTGAGCCCACAATCGTAGTGACACCTTCGCGCACTCGATATACGGTTCTTGAATATTTTATTTTTCGCTTGTTTTTCCACAACTTTTTTTTTGTCGTTCAACGGTTCAACCACTGACAAGTACAATACTTATACGACAGAATCGTAAAACGATTAAAAGGTGTTCCCAAGCGTAATTTAATAATAATTGATAATGTCATTCTCTGGGACGAACATTCCAGTATATGTTTGCTGAATAAATTATTCCCATTTACATAGTCATACCGGCAATACTTTCTCTGAATTATTCATTTTTGCATAAAGCATTAGGCATGCTCTGTTTCACAGGGGGGTCCAAAGTTCAGCTGGAGATGGGTTTTCCTGGTCCGGAAGGCTAAAATATTGGACCCGTATTTTTTTTTAGAATTATAAAAATTAATTTAGGCATGGGGAGCGAGGCATTTGTTCATATACACAAATACATTGGTTAGAGGAGTAAAGAAGATATGCACTATACAAACACTATATATCTTCTCTCCTCTAACCAATGTATTTGTGTATATGAACAAATGCCTCGCTCCCCATGCCTAAATTAATTTTTATAATTCTAAAAAAAAATACGGGTCCAATATTTTAGCCTTCCGGACCAGGAAAACCCATCTCCAGCTGAACTTTGGACCCCCCTGTGAAACAGAGCAGGCCTAATAAAGCATAAAGAATTGAAAAAAGAAAACTGAAAAACCCAAAAAAAAAACCATATCGGAAAATGGGTAAAGAAAAATATTTCCTTTGGTCTCGGGTATGCTGTTATTTGGGATCAGTGGTTTGGCATTTAGACATGACAGGAATATTTTCAATATTTATGTTTGATCAGATAAAATTCATGGAAAAAATCTCTTTATATTCAAAAGTTACGCTGTTTCTGTTTGTCTTTTCCATGGAGTCGACCAAAAGTTTTTCCGTTCACTTCGGAATAAATTTCGTTAATTTGTCTCATGCGTCCAATATATTTTCGTGTATGGATTGAAGAAAGTTTTGACGGGGAATATGGTAAAAAGCTTTCCATTTTCGGAAAAAGGTTTCTACGGCCGTGTGTGTTAAAAAAAAGTATCTGATGAATATTGTATTTCGGTTGAATTGATACAACCACTGCGCTGGGATATTTAAATTTCCGGAGCTAGCAACAAGCGACAACTCTCTGTCTCTAACGAATCCGTATTGGCATAATGAACCTGATAACACCCACTGTTTTGTCAGATTTATCAGTTCAAGGTAGGTCGGGATTTCAGTAGGGAGTAGACTTTACTGTGATTTTTGAGAATTGTTTTCACTCTGCTCGACTTTGCACTGGGGCGAAATTTTCCAGTATCATTCTACCAGTCACAGTTTTTGCGAGCGGCAAACCGTTTCGCAAGTAAAATATCTAAAGTAATTGTTTGGAGATTGTAATTTTACCACGAAGGATTATCCCACAAACCTCCCTCTCGTAAAGATAAAGATCGTTTGCAGTCCTTGGACTGTTACGTACTATGAGCTCTATATTTATTTAACCTCTTCAAAAAGCCGATGATTTCGTATGATTTAAGTCATCGAATGATATTGTATACGTCTCGTAACGCCAAACGCCAGAAGATTGTATAATAAACGGTATAATAAAAGGACTGTAGAAAAAAAAATCAATGAAAATCATCCGCTTCACGGCCCATTCATTTCTCAATAACGGAAATCATTTAATCGATCTGCTTCTCTATTTATCCGCAAAAAAGCCTCTTTTCGATTCGATCAACCGCATAGCCAATGTTAATCCAAATTGTCTCTTTTATTCCATTCAACGTAACAGAATCGGAAAAACTTCCTACGCAGAAAATAAAACAACAAACATCGCAAGCGGTTGAATGGAAAGAATAGCATTACCAGTTTTTCCAATATTTTTTATTTAAAATGTCAGATATGATTCGTAGTACCAAACAATGCCTACAACAATTCCTATTCTCAATCTGTCGTTCGATGAGCGTGGAGGTGGAATAAACCATGAGGAGAACTAAAAAAAATTACATCAATGACCCACATTTTGTCATGTGTGTCTCCTGATCTCTTTTATTCATAATCCACCGAACGAACAATACAAACATCGCGAAAACTTTTATTTTCTTTCAAAAATTCAATGTGGGTTAGCAAATATAATCCCTCTCTCTCTCTCTCTCTCACCGTATTGTTGTAACATTACCATTGCACAGTGTATCACAATGCACAGTACATGCTACATCAAAGCATTGTAATATATGCTCCGGTTGTTGTTGGTTTCATTATTCGATTTTCAATTTTACAAAAATATACATTGCACAAATAGAATGTGGAAGCATTTAATGGATTAAGCTTCACATCAAAATCATCATTGTAGAACTGCAGAGCAGTATGTCGATTCAGTATTTAGTTTGAAAGTTTTGCTTGAATACACGATTTTAATGTGGAAGCACCAGCGCGGTACTTTACATATTATCTGTGATACAACACACGATCGAATGGATGGGATGGCAATGCAAGAAAAAAGAATAAAATAAAAGCTAGGGAGGATATGTGCTTCACTGGGGAGGTGCGGGAAAACAGGAGAAGTAGAAAAATTGTAGCTTTTCTTGCTTTCTCGCCAAAAGCTACTGTTAGCAACACAATTTTCTCAAAAATTAAATTTTTTGTTTCGTCTTGGAAAACACCTTTCATTTGACATATGGCACACGATTTTTGAGCGAAAAATTATATGAAAAGGCTCGCCGCACACGGTGCAAATAGTCTCTTTATAATACTTTGGCTATTTGCACACGGTGCAAATAGTCTTTTTATAATACTTTGGCTATTTGCACACGGTGCAAATAGTCTTTTTGTAATACAAATTCTATTTGCACAGTGTGCAAATAGCCGAAGTATTATAAAGAGACTATTTGCACCGTGTGCAAATAGCCAAAGTATTATAAAGAGACTATTTGCACCGTGTGCAAATAGCCAAAGTTATAGAAAAGACTATTTGCACACAATACAAATAGCGTCAAAATAATTTAAAGGAAACCAAATTCATTACAGTCAATTCCTGTTACTTTAATCGATCATTTTACACAGTTTTTTGTTAATTTTTGATACAAAAACAGAAAATATTGCAATTTTTATTGCAAATATCCAATTAGATTTGAAACTGAGGACTCCGTCAATCAAATGTGACAATAAATGAGTCATACTTCCTTCTATAAAATTTAACGATAAATGAGTGATACATCCTTCTACAAAATGTAACGATAAAAAAGATACTTCCTTCTAAAGAATATAACGATAAAGGAGTGTTACTTCCTTCTACAAAATGTAACGAGGAAGGAGGGATACTTTTCTTTAGAAAACGTCACGATAAAGGAGAAATATTTCCTTCTACAAAATGTCACGATAAAGTAGTGATACTTCCTTTTACAAAGTGCTACGGTAAAGTAGGGATACTTCTTTTCACAAAATACTACGGCAAAGGAGGAATACTCCCTTTTACAAAGTGCTACGATAAAGAAAAAATACTACCTTTCACAAAGTGCTATCAAGAAGGAGGAATACTCCCTTTTACAAAATGTAACAACGAAGGAGTGATACTTCCTTTTACAAAATGCTACGGTATCGGAGAGATACTCCCTTTTACAAAGTGCTACGAAAAAGGAGTTATATTTTATTCTACAAAATTCTATGAAAAAAAAATCTTATGAACGAAAATAAAGCTTCAGTGTGCAAATAGTCTCTTTTATATACTTTGTCTATTTGCACCGTGTGCAAATAGTCTCTTTATAATACTTTGGCTATTTGCACACAGTGCAAATAGAATTTGTATTATAAAAAGACTATTTGCACCGTGTGCAAATAGCCAAAGTATTATAAAGAGACTATTTGCACATTGTGCAAATAGCATCAACCAAAATTATATCTAAGGAGGAAACAGGGAATACACGCTGTTTTGCTTGCTTTACAGCAAATAGCTGCTGATCGACAATCCTGATTGATTTGTTTTGCCTGTTTTTCAAACATTAGGATGTTTTCGCTCAAAAATCGTGTGCGATACACCAAATGGAAGGTATTGACGAGCAGGAACCAAATATATAGTTTCTAATAAAATTGGGTTTGTACGGACAACACTATTGGCGAGGAAGCAAGAAAAACTGCAGCACCTCCCTGGTACACAGCGTTTTTGAGGTAAAATATATCAAAAGTAACTCCGAACTAGTAATAGCAGTACAGACCAGGGACGATGTCAAGGCAAAGATTTTCGTAAATTTTTCCGATATTTTCCCGAAAACTTTTCTTTTTGAAAACTTTATGAAAATTTGGAAAAATCGATAAAGATTTGTAAAAATCTTATCCCAAAATAGTCCCTGATACAAACGAACGACAGCTTCCCACAAATATCGAACAAGTGTAAAACTATCTTTACCTGATGCATGCCCTCGGTTCTAATATTGGCATGAAATTCAAACATAAGAATTGAGGTCATGTTTGTTTTCACTTCGTTGTGTCGATTTTCAGTATTGCTAAAGTTTTCATGATGTCTAGTCTACCATCTGGATTACAACCTGAATGCTAAAAAGGAATAGTCTTTTACACAACAAGAGATAAAAAAAATGAAAAGTAGAGTCTTGGTGCGTTGATACGCAAAGTCGAGGTCATTAAGTTTTAGTCGAGCTTCAAGTCAATTTACTTTTCGTCCCTAGGGTTGCAATAAGCCACTTTCGACTCTAGGATAACAAAAGAATGTAAAAACCTTTGAATCTTCACCAATTACAATAAAACGTTTGCTATACCCTTGGTCTTGGCCTTTCTTCAATGTTAAAATCACTAGAAATTGAACTTTTCTGCATGAGAGCTAAACATAGGTTCTGAAAGAAAAGATTAGGACACCTCTGATCACGAAGACAGTGGTAGCAAAATTTATTAACTCATCCAACGACTTTGAAGACAACATTTTGTATTCTAAAAATTATTTCCACCGTTCTAATTTTCTTGAGGGTCTTAACCTGTTCTTTCAGAACCTAGACGTAATGTCTAATAAAAAAAAAATTGTGCAACATCTTCGTGGTTTATTATTCCCCTACACTACACCATTAAATTAGAACTAAAAAGTACTCCAGAAGTAAATGTTACCCGTGCTACTGCTACACACACCCGATGATGAAGCTTTCACGCCGAACATGTTATTTGAATTAGAAGCCTTCAACCGAATCATATTTCATTCAATGTTTGATTTTCTTTGTGAAAAAGTCTCAACCAAAATTCATATACACAATATCGGATGCGGTAAGGTAACCTTTCCACACATATTTCGGAAATGGCTTTAAAATTAATTCAAAAGTAAATCCTTTCATTTCGCAATGTAATGATGTTAGATACAGGAGATATGAATAAAAGTTGAATTCACTGAATGTATAAGCCCCTCTGTATGAGGAGCAGTACATTAAAATCTATTTCGGAATGATGGGAAATGGAAATGGGATTATTTTGTTTGTGTTTGCAAAGGTAAATACAACAATATGCTACATAAACTTTACTATGTGTACTATTAACTACATGATATGTGATAACCAATATCAGAGACTACTTTTTGGTAAAACCTCTCCCTATATCTTTTCAAATTTTCTCATTTTTTCACGCATTTTCACGATATAATTTGGGAAAGTTGGGGGAAAAATCGGCAAATTTAGGTAAATTTGAAAAACGTTTTCCCAAAGATAGTCCCTGCCCTGATATTCAGTTTTTACAACGTTTAATGCAGATAAAAGCTTTGTAATGGTTGCCTCGGTAACCAGTACAAACGAATACAGTATCAACTCTGTTATTGGCATAGACGACAAAAAAAACTAAAGTTGAGCTCTACCTAGTGAGGTATTATAGTAAATCCTTTGAAACAAAAGATTTTTCATGTGTTGCGAAAATTCTTTTTTTGCCAACTCAAATGCGTTGAGTCATAGTTATTATGCCACCGAGTGACAATTTTTTTTTTCCGAAATGCACCCAAAAGCTAAGAACGCACATCGTTTCAGGGACCTATTGGTAGCTCAGAACAACATTTAGTAAAATCGGACCAAAATTTTTCGTTTCATGAAATTTCATACACCTCTCTGAAACCGTTTTGTCACAAAAGTTCAGTGATTGGGCATATTTTGATCGAAGCTAATATTTAGCTTATACCTTTCTAACGATACCCCACTCAATGTATTTCGTGTGACAAAAATCACTTTATTGCCTATCCACCCGGAATATTGTTGTTACACGTACATTTCCCACCCGCGGAAAGCGATCGTTACATGTGGGAACTTTTTCATTACATCACAAGTGAAGGAATATTCATATGAAAATTCATTACATATCAGGAGATTTTCATTACATACCGGCAGAATTTCATTACTTATCAGCAAAAATTTATCACATGAAATATTCATTAGCACTGAAATCGAAACAATACTCGCGATGTTATTTTAGTTTTAATATCACAAACTTTGTCACTTGAATTAAGTGCACACCAATCTAAGCAAATTCATTAAAAACTTAAATAAAAAACACAAAAATAAGTGACGGCCATTTTGTCTATATCCATAATTTCAATTTTTTCAACTTCGACGAACACCTATGGCCAAACAATTTTAATTTTTGCATTTTTCACTTATTTTCAAAAACGCTCAACACTTTTACTTTTATTATCATGTATTTACTTCACTTCACAGCAAAATTTATTGTAACACCACCAAAATCGACAAATATTACGCAAAATATGAATCTAGCACTTCACAAAAACAAAACAGTCGAAGTAGTTTGTCAACATGTCATCAAAACAGTAGTGTTGCCAGTGATGCTTTCGGGATTAATGTTATGAAGAAGTGTGAGCCGATTCCATAAGCAGACTAGATTCGTTTATAAACGTTTCAATGCAACAACAGATTTTTTTGTTGGTTTTGTGCTATCGGTATTTTCTGTGTTTATTATTAGTCTGGCAGTGAATGAAATAGCGCGACATAAATGTTGTGAAATTATACATTAATTTAGAATAATCTTTTGGTATTCAAGAATCTGCTAGTGTCTTCTTGAAAACTTTTGGTTTTGAACTGTCAGGTCCTTGGGTGGAAAAATGTACTCGTAACAACAATATTCCGGGTGAATAGGAAATAAAACAGCATACATTGGATGCTGCTTGGTAGTTCATTACACTCGGAATCAATTTTGTGAACTCGCGAACTCACTCGTGTGGTTTTAAGCAACTCGACACTTGTCAAAATAACCGTTTCCAAAGCTTGTTGCTTAAAACCACACTTGTGAGTTCGGCTCGCATCACAAAATTGATCCCTCATGTAATGAACTACCTCCGCAGCATCCAATGTAATCTACTATTGTTGACTTGAAAATTGTCTAGAAGTCGCCAACTCGAAAACAGGCTAAATAGTTAGAGCACTCATATTAACTCTTCACGCTTTTCATATTTTGTTTGGCTTTGATAAAAGGAACGTGAATACAACGTTTTTTAAAGGCAAATTAATGAAAATGAATATTATACTTTCTTTGATTACTCTTGACTTATAAAATTCTTGAAAATTGCACCTCGGTGAAACTTGGTGCTATACCAAAACGACAGTAAAACATTTTTTTAACTTTTTTTAGTTTTTGTATGTTTTAGTAGATGCCGTACAGAGTGAGAAGTCTGCAAAAGCATCTGTAGATTTTTTTAAATAGCAGCGGTGCAAGCTTTTTGCTGATTATTATTGCTAGTGCGATGGTGAATCTCGGTATGTCGGAATCCGGAATCTCAAAAAATAAAAATTGAAATCGACACACCCTAATATCAACACGCAAGCTGCTTACTAACAAATATATGCTACGACTGCAGAATAGTAAAAGTAGCTTTATCTACTGATTAAGTCTTAACAATACAGACACCTAGCTTTCGACTGATAATTCCACTCTCTGCTATGTAACATAATTTCTAAACAAAACATATTTCCATTTTCTAACACATCTCCTTCGTCTACCAATTAACAACTTAAAAATAATCGGCCGAACATACAATTACAATCACCGGCACAACATTTTTCAACAATTTATTATTCTTAAAACATCTGTAGAGAATTCCTCCTTCTTTCCGACCCAAAAGCTTCCAATTCAATTATTCAAACAGGGGTGAAAGTTATCAATGTACCTTTCTGTGAATGAACACGAACTAACTTTCCCCTTTAACCAACGTGTGTGTGCATAAAATGTCCCTTCTTTGCTGTGAATTTGATTTACCGAGAGCTTTTACTATGACCGACACTACGCATGCTCAAAGTTTACACTCATGTAAAAGAAGACGGGAAAAAATGCAACAAATTAAACAATGGATCAGGTTTGCAGCTGGTTCTTGTTTCGGAAAATTTAGTCAGTCATTTATCGCGACAGGTACATCACGTGAATTTGATCTACGGGCATGATGTTGCGAGAAGAAGGCTTGTGTTAGCCGAACGGAAAACCTTAGTGAAAAATATAAAATTCCAACAGAAATGTTATCGTCGTAAATATAATATAAAAGTTGGGCTATGCTAATGCTTTCGGTCGTAATGTAAAATCATTGGAAGACAACCGCAGTTAAATATATTGTGGTGAAGATTGTTCAATAATTCCTTAGAAAATTACCGAATTTAAGGAAATTGAATTGTTGAACCGAGATTTTTTCCTTAAACAATTAGCGTAATTAAATTGGTTAAAGAAGGTTGTCGCGTGTGTCAGATTAAAAATTAATTTTTGACTTACAGACTTTAACTAACTTGTCACTTGGAAGAAGACTGTGAGGTGAATGGAATTCAATTGTTTTTTTTCTTTGTAATTTTGAGAAAGTTAGAAAATTAAAAAAATTAATTTTCAAATTTTACATTAAATTATTGTGGAAATGGATGGTGTGTTGTATGTGATATAGTACAAATTAATATCAAAGTCGGACCAAGCTCGTTGCGTCGGTGCATGTATGCAAGCTTATGGGATTACTATATTTACTCTGCCGTTTCAATAATAAACACGATGTTAATGCTAGGAGTGTTAGGATTTTGTTTCACTAATTTATATGTAATCGATTGGATGTGTGTATGATGGGGTTTTTGATGCGGTTTTATGTTTTATAATGCACATACACCTCTCACACACAAAATATTATATTTGTTAAACGCTACATGAAATTGTGTAATGACACTTGAAAGGGAACTTTATGGTTTGAATATAATTGCTTTAATGTTCGCTTTGTGTGGTTATAATGACAATACATTCATTTGGGACATATAGGACAATATTTACAGTGCATTTTTATATGAATTACAATTCGGTATTCAATAGGTCACTTTAAAAGTTCTATTTTGTTACATTTTCACAATGTTACCACACTCTTTTGGTCGGTTCATTATGATCAAAATGAAGCTATACTTTCGGGCATATAAAAGTAATTCCGTTAACATAATTTACTTCACATACGTATCGATGTGTGTATGAATGGTGAATTGCAGTTTTTATTTTGAACAGTCGAAAAAACTGACGGGATGGTAAAAGCCTTCCCGGTTAATGAAAAGCTAAATTGATTAAACGGATGATGACTTAGGTTACTGAATTATGAAACAAATTTAATTGGTTGGGACTGAAAAATTGAGGTCAGTAGTAATTCTGGTTTTGAAGCTTGAGGGTAGTGATTGCGGGAAATAAAATGGACATATGAATAGTTATATGCAGAAAGGGGACGTGTTACATTAGCGAATTATTAAAATCATGAAGGAACTATTTTTGGGATAACTCTTTCCCATATTTTGAAAAAAATTTAAGAAAACCATGGAATAATCTGGAAAAATACGCGAAAACTCAAGTAAAATGTGAGAAAATGTTTTCCCAAGAATAGTCCCTGGACATATGAAAATTAAATATTTTTGTTCAGGTTTTAAAGCTGCACAATGTAAGTAGAATATGTTTGGCATTATCGATCGAAAAAGAAAATGAAGTATCTGTGCCGACAGCGGTAAAAAATCTAACTTTGTTTTTCTTAACTTGAAACTTTTACGGGCGACGAGTTCATCTGTTATCAATAACGACGACACGATAAGCGTCGAACTCTGACTAGCGTGCTGTTATGTTGGACACTGACAAAAAAGTTTCGAAAAACTCAGCTGTAGCAGGTAACTTTGTCTCCAATCTACAATAGCTGCCACAGCTGTAGCGCCCCATACAAAAAATACATCTGCGGCAAATAATGTAGATTATCTGTAGACAAACGTACCTGCAACAGATGAGTTATTCGAAAAAAAAAATTCAGTAAAAAATGCATGTTGAACAAAATGAAGTAAAAGATTTCGCATCAATCTCTTCAAACGTATCAGATCAAAAGAAGTAGTAGATCGTACAAGTAGAAAACAGAGCAAGAGTTGAGCAGAACGAACATAGCTCTGTATTACACTTTTTCAGCCTTTGCAATTTTGATATTCCCATTTAAGAAAATTTCAAAGTCAACCAAATTTGTGTTTAACGTTGATACAGCTGTTTCACTGCGATTCACTACACATGTTTGTGTGACTGTTACACCAGTACAAGTAAGCGATGAGTTGGAAACAGAGCTTTGGAGCTCTATAAGGAAGCAAGAAAATAGTTTTAATTTGTTGGCCAATTTCGTGTCCCGTTTGTTGCTGCAGTTGCTTCAAAGCCGCCGAAAACGCAAGAAATTTTGCTTTGATGAGATCGACAATTATGCTGAGTTTTCCATCGTTTTGTCTGTGGACTACTATTGAGCTACAATTCAACTGTTGATCTCATCAACTCAAAATTGGTTGTTGGTTTTCGTCCTTAAATCTTTTACTTCAATTTCTCATCACCTAGTACCTATATGATTCAAATACTTAATATCTGTCACAGTTGTCGATAACAAGTGACACTGACCAGCCACTTCAATATAATCGTAAATTGCAGTTATGAAATTGTGATTGTGACCTATACAGAACGATCGAATCTATGTATATGAAAACTCCAAGGAGCAATGTTGTGTGTATGTCCTTTTGTTTAGTTTAGTTCTTCTGACCATCCGCTATCTGAAACTGTCAGTATCTTAATCAATTGCTGTCCAATATTTGCCATATCTAAAAACTGGTCGCCGGAGTAACATTACAGGTGGTTTATGCAATCAGGGCAAAAAGTCTCGGATTTGTGTAAGGTTTGTAGCCCGAGCCTAATCACACGAATCAGAGAAAGTCCGAATTTCCTATTATGCTTACGGAAGTTTTTCCGCATGAGTAGCGGGAGCTAAAGGCGATTTAGCTACCGCAAGCAAATAAAAACACATTTCTGTCTCGGACATTTTTTTTTTGTTGAGCAACAAGCCTACCAAAATCGCCAAAGTTAATTTCGTTTGTTCAATAAAAGTTTTATCCAGACGATGTGTATATGTGTATAGTTTACGCAATGCTCTACATTTTCGGTGTTCGGTAATAACGTTTTCACTTCATGCGGAAACACTCAACTTGGCATTCAACAACACAACAAAAAAAAAAGTTTTCCACACATTTAATCAACAATATGCCTTATCAATTATATTATTTGCAGCGCATTTGTTTTTTGTCCCGATACTTTTGATACAAATTTGTGATAACGAACACCAGCTACATATATATAGCTCAGTACAGAAAAACAATATTTTTTTTGTTGTTGTTATTAAATGATTTGATTTTCTGAGCAAATTAATATTTTATTAGCGTGGGAAATGACACGCGATAAATTTTTATTAATGAATCAAGGATATTACATTTAACATGTTTTCGTTTCGGTCTTTTTTTGTTGTTGTTGTGTGTGTGTGCAAGCGCGTTTTTATGTATACTCTTCGCATTTGGGGGGTATCGAGTCGGAGTGGAATAAGTCATTTACTTTCCGTGGTTTTAATTAGAGTCATTTTATTGACATCACATAAAGAGTGTTGATTACATTTTCGGCTGGAGGGTGTAATTATAACTAATTATTGGGTATTGACTTGAATGCTCATCAATAATAAAAATTGGTTGTGATCATTGTCGATAAACTGTGGCCCGTAGAGTGTCGACCTTTTTAAAATGAGACTTCTTAAAGGTCTAAGGGTGCAATATTAATCATGACCGTTAGGGCGTATCGAATTTTGCAAATTTTAAGGACCGCGATAGCCTGTGTGCGGAAAACGTAGAACATCGAAAACTGTGTCCGGGCATGTGGTTGATGAATCCGATGGAGCCATGGAAGAAGTCCCCCCGGGCGGCTTTAAGTTTCCGATGGTCGTAATTCGGAAAGTTGAGAGTATTTTTGAAAACAATGTTCTAGCGGGATGTAGAGCTTTGAAAACTCTACAAATCTACCGAAGAAACCTATGGTCCAAAAGGTGCCATTGCCAAGATTGCCTAACATCGAAAATGTGACCTTTTGGTTTTTGACTTATATTTCCTGAGAGACAAATGATTTTTTTTAGCCTGTGGTATGAGGTGGTAGAGGAGGTCGAGCACTTCCAGTACACTAGGCATGTCCCGATCCATTATACACTTGAAATCACTTTTTTAACCTTTTTAATTGGAATTTTTAAGAGTGGCCACGTCGCCCACGAAGCAAGTGCAGACACTGCAACCGGTGCTGTTGAGTCGAGGACACCTTGGCCAGTAAGTATGCATAATACTCCACGACAGTAGCTGAACTTTTTCACAAAATATCTGTGATTTCGATGTGGCACACTTTGTACTACAAAATCTGAATAAATTGAATTTATGAGAAAAACGAGAAATAATCGATTTAATTAGTTATTTCACCCACGAATAGTAGTAAGAAGTCGATTTCGTTGCAAATACACAGATTATACATATTTTTCGATATATTTACGAAAAATTGAAGTTCGTAGTATAGTTTTTCAATTCATGTGCCACATCGAAATAACAAATATTTTGTGAAAGAGTTCAGCTACTGTCATGGAATATCATGCATACTTACTGGCCAAGGTGTCCTCGACTCACCAGTACCGGTTGCAGTGTCTGCACTTGCTTCGTGGGCGACGTGGCCACTCTTAAAAATTCCATTCACAAATGTTATAAAAGTGATTTCAAGAGTATATCCGATCGGGACATGCCTAGTGTACTGGTAGTGCTCGACCTCCTCTACCATCTCATACCACAGGCTAAACAAAATCATTTGTCTCTCAGGAAATATAAGTCAAAAACCAAATGGTCACATTTTCGATGTTAGGCAATCTTGGCAATGGCACCTTTTGGACCATAGGTTTCTTCGGTAGATTTGTAGAGTTTTCAAAGCTCTACATCCCGCTAGAACATTGTTTTCAAAAATACTCTCAACTTTCCGAATTATGACCATCGGAAACTTAAAGCCGCCCGGGGGGACTTCTTCCATGGCTCCATCGGATTCATCAACCACATGCCCGGACACAGTTTTCGATGATATACGTTTTCCGCACACAGGCTATCGCGGTCCTTAAAATTTGCAAAATTCGATATGCCCTAATGACCGTGGCCCACACTAAGGCAACTGATACCGCTGAGAATAATCCCTTGTGCATTTTATGAAATTTCCTTGTGATGTGATTGACCTTTCTTCACACACTTTGTCAGATCGGGAGAAAAACATCAATATTTGACACAAAACGAAACAATGGTGACAGTTTGTGGAAAAATGTCTATTTTCTTCCCTCTTATTATGACAGGTGAGAAAATAGACCTTTTCTACACCGAACTGTCAACTTTGTTTTGTTTCTGACATATATGATAAACCTCTGAAAGAATAGTTCTCGTTTGGAACTTATTATTTTGCCAATGGTGGCGTTTGCAGGTCGAGTCTAAGGCGAAATGCAAAATAAAAAGTTCCAAACCATTACGTGAGTTATTTTACTCGTCATGTTAATGAAGTAATGACTCATTTCCCGGGTGCTTAGTGAGTAAAATAGTAAATTCCAACTGAAACGATTCGTGGCACTAGCTTCCCTTTGGCTGCAAAACTTCGCTCTTGTTACAATTTCCTATTTTTTCACAAACTTTATTGTCACCAGGGTCAATGAATTGATTTTTACTCGTTCTCATCGTATGGCATAAATGAACATCCCACAAACTTTGCAAACGATGCAAATGAAACTGGTGGAATATCGAAAACATAAAAAGTTTAATTAAACTCAGTTTGGATTCCGAGAAGTGTGGAAATGGACTAATTGTAGTTGGATAAATATCGAGAAACATTAGAGAGAAAACAAAAACGCAGCATTTCAAATTAACAACCAAAATTAAACTGGGGGAAGTAAGCAAATATTTGGATTTAAAAATGAGGGCATTATGGCGAACAGTACGTAGATGTGAGCGGTAAAATATATTCCGAAATGTAAGAACTGTTTCGATCGTAACTAGTATCCAATTGTCCTAGAGACGCCCGATCATTTATAACGATTGCCGTTAACGTTGTTAAATGATCAAGTCTGTTACTTCTTTTCGATCAAGTGCAGTCCAGAGTTTGATGCAAACTTTTTATGTGGTGACAAAAGAGTGAAGTAATGAACGTGGTAGGTTGTTATGTGGGTTACTTATTCACGTAAAACGTTGTAAGTATCTTGTGCTGTATGGTGACTTTTATCGCATACGATTAGTTGTGAATCTTGGCTTCGTCTTGGATTGACACTTTCACATCTTATGCGATAAGAATCTTTTACAGTACACGGTTTCATAGATTAGTACTGTTTTAACAGACGTTTTCAATAGAACATATGGTTCTGAAGGTTGCCAAGACTCTGAACGAACATGATAAAAATTGATTATGAAGCTAGTGGCGTTCAAATTTCTCTGTGGCGCCAACTAAGTTTATGAAGAAAATTAATTGTCGACTTGGCTATGTCAGGAGTTCCTACAGTTAAGCCATTTTGTGCCACCACCCTTCGAGAGTGTCCTAACCTGTTCTTTCAGAACCGTGCATCTGGGTAGTGAACTCACCATTTTTTATTGTAACAGACGAACAACAGTCTTACTGACTGAATTTGATGTGTTGTGCCAACACTCCACATGAAGTAGCTTATAAACTAGATTCCGGGAATAAGTGATTATTTCGACATGCTCTAACATCTTAGTGTATAGGTGGCATGTAGCACAACTAAGCTAACTAGGCAAAAAGCACCTTCATTACGACGTGGTACTCTGGGCATTAAATCAGCTTAATTACACAATTTGTTCGAATGAACAGAAATTGCAATCTGTTTGTAGCTAAGTACCAAAACGAATCGAAGAGTCGAGAAAATTTTCAAATTGATTCGGATTGATTCTTTGAAGTACTCGATCTACTCGACGGCTTATCTATATTATATTGAATATTGAATATAACTAACATCCCATAAAACAATCTCGATTGAACGTTGAACCGCATATACATAGAACATTCATATATGCAAGTCTATAAACAGATAAAACGTAGTAATTGCGGTGAAGTCTGTTGAAGCAAATAAAAACCAATATCAAATCGCAATAATTCATTTCATTGGACAAAGAAAATGTGGATAGGAGAAGAGAGAGAGAGAGAGGATAATGAAAATCGGAAAAGTCTTCGATCAGCGTATCTTATAAATAAAACTCTACTTTGATTGAATTGAGATGTTGGAAAATCATTTATCACATTTTATTGAATGGTTGCCTAATTAGAGAGAAGTATAGAGATGTAGTAGAATCAATGCTGAAAGAAATTTTTTTTCGCTTTGTTGTGATTGAAAATGGAATTAAATGATTTGCGGAAATCATAAGGCAAGCACACGTTTTCATTCGGAAATACGTCTAATTGGTCGGGACTATATACCACAAAACACACTGGCGGTACATATTTAATGATGAATTCATCATTTTCTACATATCAAGCATCGATCTTTTGTATCGCACGAATTAACGTACAATAATGGTGAGATTGTACAGTTTGACTGATTGCTGGCCAATCCGGTGTGCTTTTTCGATTTTTGTGTGAATAAAAATGATTTAGGAAATTGATTGCATGCACTTCCTGTATATTGTTCTTATGCTCGGATAGCTTTAACAATTATGATTTTGTCAATGTTCTGCATTATGAATGGATGAGCGGACTTGAATCTGAACAAAACAGGTAGTCATCTGTTAGTGAGAGCGATTATTTGTGACTTACATACACCTGCACAAATGAAAAACTAGATCGTAAAGTTTACACCAAGTCGTGCGCGTTTTTGTTCAACAAAAATCCAAAAACAGAGATCTAGTTCTTCATTTGTTAAGCAAATCCAAAGCCCAGTGATCCTTACATAAATCAACTTAAAGAGCTGAAATTATGTCTACTTCCGCTTTCCTATGATTTTGAAACAATTGAAGTACAAGATTTTGTATCAAACACTAGAAAAATTGCTGAGGCTTGAAGTTTATGTGGTAAATCAAATACAGAGTGTAAGGCGAGTAGTGTGGTCATGCGCAACGTTTGAAGTACAAAAAATAGTTTGAGAGAAGCAGAAAAAAGCCTTGGTATGAGTTCGAGATTCTTACAGTTCGTTGTGTCAAGATCTTTCCTGTGTTGTTTGAACTTAAGATAGACCCGAATTTTCAAAGGGAACGATGGTTACTAATTCTCATAAATTGAATTTTTAATGTTGAGTAATGCAAAATAATGCAAAGATTGAGTGGCTTATCGTTTAGCAGGTCAGGTTCACATTGACATTTTATGGACGGGCTCATGCTAATATCAGGTTAGTCCTATTCCTGATCAAGATTTTTCTTGTCTACTTATGTCATGAAATATTTTAGTTGTCTTACTTTCAACCACCAGGCTATACTGCTCTACAATGCTACTGTACGTTTACAAATAATCATTTTTGCACAATTGCTCAATTGTTCATTTACGTAGAATTTATACGCAAATTGAAATTCAACCTAAGCTGACATTGAAAGACATTCATT